>NC_077227.1:710967277-711004777 GCF_027887165.1 Monodelphis domestica
TTGAACTATAACCAGTACAATGGCCATCAATAATCCCTGAGGACTACTCATGAGGCATGCTCTCATAACACAGAGGTGACTGATCTAGGGTACAGAATGAGACACACATAGTGGTATTTCTCTCTCTCTTTTTCTGTCTCTGTCTCTGTCTCTCTTTTTCTGTCTCTGCCTCTCTCTCTCTCTCTCTTTCTTTTTCTGTCTCTGCCTCTCTCTGTCTATCTCTTTCTGTCTGTCCATCTGTCTGTCTCCCCTTCTCCATATCTTACAACTATTGAGGGAATTTGTTTTGCTTGACTATGCATTTTTATTACTAGAAATTTGCTTTTCTATTTCAAAATTCAATATAGTAGGAGGTGAAAGAGAACATCGATTTATGTTCATTTTTTAAAAAACAGGAGCAATTAACAGAAATTGCAAAGGGGCAAATTTAGTCTTGAAGTAAGGAAATCCCTCCTGATGATTAGAGATATCAGAAAGCAGAATTGACTTCTTCAGGAGGTAGTGAGTTTCCTATTGCCAGAGCTCTTTAGTCAAGAGGTAGAGGATGTTATAAAGGGATTCTTTTCCCCAGAGGTATCTTCCAAATCTGAGAGTCTATCATCTGGGAGCAAAGTATATTGAGAAGGAACCAATTACCATAGGAATTCAATGGAAGGGAAAGTCATTATCAATTGGGAAAATAAGGGAAGTTTTCATTGACCAGATAGCATTTGAATTGGACATTAAGAGATGGGTGGGAATTCTATGGGTTTGACTGGGGATAGAGCACTTCAAGAACTAGAGAATATTAACAAAGGTGTAAAGGAAGGAAAAAATAGGGTGTGTATCGGCACCCCAGGAGCCCAGTTGAGCACAAAGCATCTAAGAGAAAAGATGAAAAGATAGAGTAAGACCAAATTTTATAAGAAAAGTTGAAAAGATAGAGTAAGACCAAATTGTCAAAGACTTTCAATGCCAGGCTATGAAGTTCACAGGTTCTGGATTTGCGGAGCAAGGGGAGAACAAAGAGAAGAGAATATCATTGAAAAATAGGATCAGGTTCTGGGTAAAAATCTGCCTTCAGATATTTCCTAACTGTGTGACCCTGAGAAAGTCACTAAACCCCCATTGACTAGCCCTTACTGCATTTCTCTCTTGGACCCAATACACAGCATTGATTCTAAGTAGGAAGATAAGGGTTTAAAAAAGAAAAAAAGAAAATTAGGGTCTTTGGAAATGACAAAAAGTCTCAGTGACCAGAACTAAGATAAAGCAGTGATTCTGTCATAGAAACAGGGCAAGAACCTCAATGACTTGTTTTAAGGTGGGGTCAGATAGGTAGCAGTAACCCTTCTGCTACTAAACAATGTATATGTGAATCCTTGTTTTTTTTCCCTTTCCTATGGACATTCTTGGCCCTGGAGCCTGGGATGGTCCCCCAAACAGACACACACACACACACACACACACACACTGAAGACAAGGTGGATTTGGGAGCAGGAAGCCAGGTTGACTATCACAGAAAACATATCCATGTCTAATCAACTCTTTAGATGTGAGAATGTGAGTATTTTCTAATCCAGTGGGGAGATGGCACAGTCTATTGCGAAGTAGGCTTGGAATCAGGAAAACCTGAATTCAAATCTTTCCCTAGACTCTCAGCAGCTGTATGATCCTAGACAAGTCATTTAACTTCAATTTTGGGTCTCTCAGTCAAAGTTTCTTTAAGTTAAATAAGGATAATAATAGAACCTATTTCATAGGGTATGAAGCTAGAATGAGAAAATATGTAAAAACTTTGCATATTTTAGAGTGATATGTAAATGTTTCCAATTGTTCAATCTTTTTAGTCATGTCCAACTCTTCATCACCCCACTTGGGGTTTTCCAGTCAAAGATACTAGACTGTTGTGCCATTTTCCTTCACCAGCTCAATTTACAGATGAGAAAACTGAGGCCAACAGGGTTAAGTGACTTGTCTAGGCTCACAAAACTAACAAATATCTGTAAATGTTAGGAATGATTATTAAAACAAAGTCAATGAAAATAAATAGCACTGAAGCTCTATGTATTCCCAATGTCTTGTGCATAATTGTCGATAAATACTTGTTGAATAAATGGAAGAATGAATGAATGGGTAAATGAAAGTTCAAATAATTACTTTATTGAGACTTCTCTTCTAGATAAAAGGTAAGGTAACAGGATGATCCAATGACCCTTAAATCAACTTTCCATAAGTTTTGATTTTGTCAAACTTTGTACTTTCAGCATAAATATGTAGAAAACAGAATGGAGAATAGATATTAAAACAATAACAAAATTTTGTTTCATGAATAATACTTTTACCATATCTGACTGTAGCTTTTTCCATGTAAGTATATGGCCACTTGCCAAGCCAATTCATTCAACAATCTCTAGGGCAAAGCAGTAAGTGTCCTGTGTGAGGGAAAGTACAATTTGCCAAGGAGACGCATTATTAAAGATATTTTCTCTTGGATAGACTCTCTCTGGGATGTTATCTTGTTTTAGTCTTGCTTCTTTGTGTCATATGGAAGATGGTGTTTAGAGTCCCCATGGGGCTTTGCCATTCCATACAAGAAGATATAGAAATAACTAATAAAGGATTTGTCTATGGAAATTAAACTAACTTTCTATGACTTTTCCCCCCTTGCCCATTTGAGAATGTATCTTTTCTTCCTAGGGCCTCAAAAAGAAAGACTAAGATCTGATGTAGGGTGTGCCCTTCCTTGGGTCCTACTAGACTGTTTCCCAAGTGAAAACACAAAGGGATGCTTCAAGGTTTTCAGGGAGAGAACTGAAAGCCTCCAGATCTTTGAGAAGAGACTTTCATCGACTTCCCCCATCAGAGAATAACTATATCACAATTCCTCTCCTTTTCCAGAGCAATTTGGAGAAGAGCAATCTTGATTCCTGGCCCCAGTAAAGAGTGAACTTCTTTGCCTCTCTGGTAAGTAATGTCCCCCTTTCCTTTGCTGTCCTGAAGCTGAAAAACTAAAGTCAGGAGAAAATTGTCAATTGGCTCAGAATGACATACTCTAGCTAGAGAGCTCAAAGGCCCCTTCCAATGCAAGCAATACACTTTTTCAGACTTGGCCCCCTTATTCTTTCCAAAGTCACAGAGATTCATTCTCGATAAACAAACAGGCACTGCTTCTTAGCAAACAAACATTGGGGTGGGGTGGGGGGATTGCACAAAAAAAATGTAATATAAAAAAGAAAATTACATGTGTATTTTCTCCTGACACAGTTTTAAAGGCTGTTTGTAGCTGATTTACAATGCTTATATTATTCAGCTTTTCATTTGAAATTCTAATAAGTCCTTTGAATGGGTTGGCTCTTGCCAGAAAGTGGAAGGAATGAAATGTCTCCATTGAATTGTTATCTTTTTTACTGACTTCTTCCCTAACATCCTCAATCTCCCTTCTGTGTCCCTTTTCCATCCATGGAATTTACTGATTTGATATTGCCACTCAATAGAAGCAGGTGGTGGAAAGAATGCTTGGGCAGATCATCATATTTGGCCTTTTTGTGTGTGACTTTGTGCGTGTGTTTTACTGTTATGTAATTCTTTCCTTCGTTAATTCTCCATTTCCTTCTTTCTAGCATGTCGATGACAATGAGGATGATGTTTTCTGTTTGTAGAGCACGCTAGAATTTTCCAAAAGTGCTCACATTCTTTGATCCTCACAGTTCTATGACAGGCAGAGTAGCTATTACTATTCCATTTTTATGGATCAGGAAACTGAGGTCTGGATCAATGAAGCACCTCAAGGCTAGTTCAGTGTCAGCCTCAGAATAAGAATATGGGAGAACACTGCACTGTTCTCAAGACTCAGGGGCACTGGTTGAGATCTCTTTCCCATCTTCCCAAGGGATTCTCCTTTTTTCTAAGCTCTAGGGAATGAGGAGTTTATGGGAGGAGCTTGAACTAAAATACTGTGTGAAGTATTTGTATTCTGGTTTAGTAGGTGTTAGTAGTAGTAATAGGGGGAGGAGGAGGAGAAGATGAAGGAGGAGGAAGAGGAGGAGCACAGTAGCAGTATTAGTTGGTGCTTAGAATAGTAGTAGTAGTAATGACAGTAGTGACAGCAGTAAGATAGTAATAGTGATGGTGGAAGTACTAGCAATCGTGATTATTATTACTAATTATATATTATATATATAATCATTATTAATATCTCTCTTCCAAAGGCAGAGCACTACTCTTAGCAAAGAGCTGATGAAACAATCCAGGACAATAGAACTTTCAAATAACTTTGTCAACACATCATAGACCGACTACTGATGCTAGTCTTATTTCTGCAAGAGAATACGTGCATAATAGACACCAAACCAGTATCATGATAGGAAGGAAAACTATGCTTGAAATGGAATAGTAACATCCATTTGGATACCATGCATGGAGCAATTGCTTTCCCCTCTTTGGATGAAAAGTCTAATTCTAATTGAGTCTGACTAGGATAAGAAAAAAATTAAAGATTTGGTTTTTCCTTGATTTCCCCAAATTAGTTTTGTTGTCTTAATGTAGGGGGTAGGGTGGGATGAGTAGGGAAGAGAAGTAAAGATCTAGACATGTGATGCTATTTCCAGCGAGGAAGTTCCCTCTGGCACTGCGGATCAGCCAGAGTTCCAGAACTTAAGCCTTAGAAAGTTGTCTGGGAGACTGAAATGTTGATCTGCCTACAGACCCATAGGCAGTATGTAGGCAGGATTCGAATGATGGTCTTCCTGACTGTGAGGCTGACCCTTGTTCTACCATCCCATGTTTCCTTTCCTATGGTATGATGATAAAAATAGTTCACACCTATGCAGAACTTTAAGCAATTTTTGTACATCACTAATCTTTTGTTAAAACAACCTGGGGAGTTTGGTGCTATTATTATCCCTATTTTATAAATGAAGAAATTGCAGTTGAGGGTATGTGACTTGCTGAGGGACCCCTCAAGTTGTAAGTACCCTAAGTAAGACTCAAAGTCAGCTTTTCCTAACTCCAAGTCCAGCCATCTTATCTACTTTATCACCTCGATAGCTAAAATCTTATTATAGGACAAGTGGTAGTAGCAACAGTTTTCTGCCTCCTAGGACCAGTGACCTGATAGTGCCAGGCCATCCCAGAAGGCACAGAAGTGTTCTTGCAGTGGCCAGAAATGGCTTTGTTGCTCACCCACATGGAAATGTGAAATAGTAGCCAGTGGCTGGAAGGCAGAGCTTCCACGTAACCTCGATGTAGGGAAAGAACTCTCAGTCCTTCCCATTTATAACCCCTACACTCTCTTCCTTTGAGCTAAGGTGAAACTTTAGCTAGGTGTCTGCCACTTACAGAGAAAAATAGATCAAAGTACCTGGCCAGCTTTTAGTCTCCTTAATTGGTCTTCCATCTAGCACATGAATTGGAATCTCTTTTTCCAGGGTCTCCATTTGGGAAGCCAGCAGAATATACCATCCCAAACCAATGTGTGTTGGCTAATTGGGGAAAGATTTATGACTATTTCTATATCAAACCTCAGCTCCATCATGAGGCAAGATTTCTGGTACTTGAACAAGTTGGGGGAGTCTTTTTAATTCCTGTTCATTAGACTTTTCAGTGTCTTTCAACTACCTAGAAAAGTTCATTATATTTTTAATATGATTTTAAAAATTAAAATAAAATAATGATTTGATATACAGACATTGATGAAAGATGTGTTTTTAAAGCAGTAAATTAAAATCTCATTAATATTTCAGTGAGAATATTTTGTGCTTATCTGTTTCATCTCTATTTTTGACCTGTGGCTTGGAGTTCACAGCATGAAGGAGATGGTGAAATCTGTTCACCATAAAATGTTAATTATAAGTAAATTACAGCACAAACGTTCAATCAGCCACATTAATTCTACATAAAGTGAATTATTGTAGCAGAAAATTTTAAAATGTGACTGAATTTTGTAATCTTCAGCTTCCATTTTCTACCTTTCTTGCCCATGCTAAGTCTGGGGTGTTTATCCAAGGCATTTCTGAACTCTTTGTGTGGTATTGAGCGCTTTCCACTTAGTGTGTTTTAAAAATTCAGAAGTACAGTATGAGCCATTTATATGCATTCCCCCGCCTTTTCAGTTGATTCTTAATTGCACAAAACTCCCTTTGCCCCATGGCAAATTGTAATGGAAGTTTGAACCAGTCAGACATCCTATCTCTCTAAAACACTAAGTCAAGAAGGCTTTAACTCAGTTGTCTAACAAACAGAAAAACATGGTTCAGGGTGAATAGGGTAAATGAGCTGTTTCAAGTAGCTGAGAGAAGTCTCTATTGGGACTCTGAGAAGAGTTTGAGGGGGTGTAAATTAGAGAGATGAGAAATGGAAAGGGCCCCTTGTGTTATCTTACTCAGCCTTCCTTTGGGGCAAATGGCAGCACAGGGCACTCCCCTAATGTGTTTTCTGGGTCTTTGCCCAGTCTGAATTATGTGATCAACTAGGGGAGCTGATGCCTTTCCTCATTGTGATCCCTTAATCCCTTATCTCTCATCTTAGGATGCCCTTGGCAAAGGAAGGGTTAATGGACAATCTGCATTGGAAGCCAAGTTTGGGATAAAACCATATGGAATGGAAAGGAAGCTCCATCCAATTGGTTTTGTGCTTTAGTTATTTCCGAGCTATTTACTCATGTTATTTTCTAAAGTATAAGATAACTGCTTCTTGTCTCCCTCCTTCCTGATCGCCAAGGGCGAACAGTTTTGGTTTACCATTGTGATTATTAAGGTGACAAGGTTTTTGGTGTGGTCAATTGGTGCAGTTATGAGGGCCACATAAGCTCATTTCCTTCTAAAGCAAACAAAGCTATTCTCAGGCCCCACCATAATGCAAAAGTACTTGGAGATACCAACTATAATCAAATCTATTCAGCTAACTTGAGGACAGTGGAATCCCCCCCCCCCATGCCTTGATTTGTAGGAACTTGGGAGCTAATTAGCTCCCACTCTGCTTTATAGTTGTGTGTTTCTAGTCTGTGGTTACATGGACATAAAGAGATGAATGAGCATGGTAACAAGACTAAAATGTCTCTCATCTCTAGATAAGAGTATAATTTTTAACCCAACTGTATGGAGTATCTCATCCAAAATCATGCCATCCAGAAATGGCCCATTTTTCTTGCATTATATCATGTTCAGGCTTCAGGATATGGGAATGGAAAAGATGGAGAAGACGTGGTTTTAGAAATGTAGGTTTTTCTGTGCTCCTGACATATTGAATGGTTGAAATGTTTAACCAGTGTGATTTTTGAGAGGTTAAATTGAGTATTTATAGCCAACAACTAGCATGAAAGTAAAAGCCATTGGAGGGAAGAAAAAAATCTGCTGAAAACATAAGAAGTACAGGTAGCTCATCTTGTCAACCTTGCTAATTGTTCATTAGTAGCAAAACCACAAATGATTCCCTGAATAAGAATGCCCTATGTATTCATTTCATAATTAGGGACAGGTATGTTACTTACTATTAGCAAGATCTTTAATCCAGTGACTAGATACTATTAGGCACCGGACACAGGGGAAGCCACTGATTCCACTTAGGTACAAGATTATGTAAATCACCCAGAAAACTCTTTGATATATAATCCTCTGTGGTTATACTTCCTGTGTATGTGTTCAATTTGCATAATGTGCCCCCATTCTTTATGGGAATGAACTGAGGACTAACTGAGGTGGCCTGACAGCCTCTGGGAACCTAGAATAGAGTCCTTTGAAGAAAAAAACCTCACTTTTCCTAAAAGGCTTAGAAAGAAAATTAGATTGGGAATGAGACATGGATCACCCTAAGAATAGAATCTGTCTTTCTCCCTCTCCTTCTCTATCTATATATCTTTGTCATTATCTATTTCTCTTTCCCTTCTTCTCTCTTCTTCCCTTTATTCTGCCCATCCTTTCTTTGTCTCGCATCCTTGCTTTTTTCCTCTATCACACCCATTCACTTTGAATTGGAAGGAAAGGACTGGTAGACAAAGGAATCCCTCCTTCCTGAGAAAATCTTCATATAATTTTTAAAAGGAAGAATATTTAAGGAATAAAATTTTGTACTCTGTAAAAATCCTAATACCTTTGGCATAGGAATGCCCCACCACCAAATACTGAATTGGGGATTTTGAGAGATGGAAGGAATAACAGCCATTGAGACAATACAGAAAGGAATCTTCACTATAACATACTCAACAAATAATCATCCAGTTTCTTTTAAAAATGTTTAAAATATTTTTCCATTGTTACAGATTCATGTTCTTTCCCTCTCTTCTTCCCTCCCCACTCCTGGAGTTGACACATAATTCCACTCATCCAGTCTCTTCTTGAAGACCCCCACAGAGGAAGAAATCTACCACCTTTCTAGTTAGGCTCCTTCTGTTTTCAGATAGCTCTAATAATTGGGAATTTATTCCTGACATTAACCCTACATTTGTCTCTTTGCAACTTTCCCCCCCTGTTACTGCTTTTGCCTTCTCAAGTCAAATGGAACAAGTCTGATCCTCCTCTACTTGACAAGCCTCCATGTATTTAAACAGAGTTATCTCATCTTTCCAAGTCTTCTTTTATTCAGATTAGATACATCCATTTATTTCAATGAGTCCTCATGTGCCAAGAACTCACAACACTTCGCCATGTGGTTTCTCTCCTCTGGATGTTCAATAGAACTGGATAAGACTCAAATAGTTTTGACAAAGACTCAGTAACTGATTTTGTGACAAACCCTTCATTTATCAGCTCTTTGGTATTCTAACATTGAAATACCTCAAGTGACTGAAAGCATAGCCCAATTTAAAAAAAATTTCCCCAGGAATACCTATTACACAAAAGATAGAGAAAGCCACCAAGGTACCCAGATGGATTCATTCAAAACCACATTGTTCTGAAACATCAGTCTTACCTAGCAATCTGCTTGTCATCTTTCCAATACCTTCACATTTATAGCTATAATGTAAAGACCAATTTGGAGACACTAGGTCAGTAGCTTGGGCTCTCCCCTACCTTTATGTGCTGCTTAAATAAGGGTGAGCCTAACGATTTTGTTAAGGCTATTAAGAATATACACTGCTTCCCTGTTCCCTACAACAAAACTTCATTGACTCCTTGATTTTGATAACACTCACTGTGGCCCTTGGTATTCTGGATGTGATATTAAGGTTAGAAATAAAGGTAATGAAAATGAACTTAAAAGAGGATGGCAATCCGATGCAGAATGAGAGCCATAGGGAAATATATATATATATATATATATATAGATATAGATATAGATAGATATAGATAGATAGATATAGATATAGATATAGAGATATAGATATAGATATAGATATAGATATAGATAGCTATTACCTTAGTTCAGACTCCTGTCATATCTCATATGACTAAGGAAGCCTCTGGACTGGTATCTCTAAACCATTTTCATTGTGGTAGCCTCATAAGTGGTCTCCCTACCAGTATCTTCCTTCTCTAGTCATCCTTAATATAATAACCAAAATGATTTGACCTGTTGTAGGGTTTGACCATCTCATTTACATGATACAAATTTTTTAAAAATTACATGATAAAAAGCACTGAGAAGGGTGTGTAAGCTAGTTGAGGTTCTCAGATATACACTCATGTGACCCTGGGAAAGTCACTTAATCCCTATTGCCTAACCCTTATTGCTCTTTTTTCTTAAAACCAATACCTACTATTGATTCTAAGATGGAAAGTAAGAGTTTAAATTTGTAGAAAAGTATGCAAGGGCTTACTACTATGTCCATACTGAAGTGCAAACTCTTTGGTCTTGCATTTAAGTTCCTCTATGATCTAGCTCCAGCCTAACTGTCTGCTTTTTTATTTCATATATTACTCCCTTTCAAGCTCCACATTCCACCCAAATCAGATGACTCCATAAACTTGATATACTATTTCCCACCATGTACCTTCTTATCAACCATCTCCTATACCCAGAGTCCATTCTCTCTTCCTCTTGGGTAAGAATTTGAATCTTTATTCAAGTTTTGCTTCAGGGGCCACCAAATCAGTGAAGCCTTCCTTGATCTCTCCAGCTAATACTTGCTTGCTCCTTCCCTCCTTGAATATCCCTGGTATTCTGTATCTGAATCTCTTCTTTACTTGTTTCACTCCCAACTCTGTATCATACTGATCCATGGCCATGCTGCCATACTGTATGCCCACTCAGTACAATTCAAGTCCCCATGCAAAAATAATTACTTTGGTTTGGGTTTTTTATCCTCAGCATTAGAGCTATAACAGGAAATCACATTATTTGGAGCAAAGTCAGGCCAGGGCAGAGGAGGGTATAATAGATCAGAGGATGGCAACACAACATGGCCACACAAGAAATAGTGCAACTATGGATATAATTGTACCAAGAGTTCTCTCCTTCCTCTGCCTTCACTGGGCTCTCCCTTCCTGTCCACGGGTTTCCCTTTACCCTCAAACACCTTACTAGTGAGCAACAAAGCACAGGGATAGTTTATGTATTCCTAAGAGGAGAAAATGCTTCCTGTCCCTTGAAATAGAATAAGTAAACTGAGTGGAAACACCCTCCAGGGAGGCAATGGGCCCCTGAGCTGTCAGCACTTGAGGCAAAGACTCGGTTGTACCTTCTAGTCACAGCTCTTCCCAGCATCCAACAACATCCCTTCTAATACTTAGTAGACACTTAGTGTGGAATTGAATTGCAAGTAAATTAAGGCCAGGCTTGGCATTTTCCAGTAGATTTCTCCAGATTTCTGGATTAAGAATTCAAGTCAAGAAAACATGTCAATTTCCTCACACCAAAACTGTAACCCAGGCTCCTGGCACAAGGGTGAGAGATGCATCAGTGTGATTGGCATCTACCTTCACTCATCTAACAAACCTTGTGATCCAAATATTCAACAAATCAACCAAAAATGTTTATGATGCTTTCATTATGTGATCCTTCACTGTCTCAAGTGCTGGGGATAGAAAACAAGGCAAAACAAGGCAAAAACCAATCCGTAGCCCCTCACTTCATCTCCAGACTCCTTATTGTTGCCAAATTGCACATGGCGGTATCTGCTAAGTGACCTCCTATGAACTCCCTGATTTACTGGCATCTAACAAAACTGAGCTGAGCCATTGTTTCCCTATCAATATTTGGTTTCTGTGTCAAGGATCAGCTCTTCCTATTAGTTGAATTTAGAGTCTTTGCTCTGGTCCCTCAGATAAGCCATTCCATTTAAAATCCTTGAAACCGACCAGAAGGCTGAAGCAGCCAGGAAAGATTGAAATGCTTTTTTTTTTTTAATAATCATAAGGAATGGGCAGAAATAGCAATCCTAACACATATATTAAGGGAAGAGAAATCCCACTCAGAAGGGGATGAGAAGTGGAATTTCCAATTTGCTAATGGTCAGAGCTGCTAATCTGCAAATGTATGCTGGCATTGGTGAGTCTTCTTTTAACAAGCAGAGATAACCTTGGGGATTAAAATATCTGAGAGGGAGAGGTAGGAATCTGGTACCATTAAAATATAGGTACATCGGGTTCCAGACAGACAGGATCTTGTAAGGAGAACATCCATCAAAATAAAGCACTAGCTAGAAGAAGAAAGAAAGAAAGAAAGAAAGAAAGAAAGAAAGAAAGAAAGAAAGAAAGAAAGAAAGAAAGAAAGAAAGAAAGAAAGAAAGAAAGAAAGAAAGAAAGAAAGAAAGAAAGAAAGAAAGAAAGAAAGAAAGAAAGAAAGGAAGGAAGGAAGGAAGAAAGAAAGGAAGGAAGGAAGGAAGGAAGGAAGGAAGGAAGGAAGGAAGGAAGGAAGGAAGGAAGGAAGGAAGGAAGGAAGGAAAGAAGGAAGGAAGGAGGGAAGGAGGGAAGGAAGGAAGGAAGGAAGGAAGGAAGGAAGGAAGGAAGGAAGGAAGGAAGGAAGGAAGGAAGGAAGGAAGGAAGGAAGGAAGGAAGGAAGGAACCCAGATACCAGAATTGTCTCTATGCAATGTATGGAGATGGGAACAAAAGCCTGATTTTCCTACTTCTTACTACTGAGATCTGTGTCCTTTCTACCTCAGCCTGAATTTCTCATAACTTCTTCTTGATCCTCTTGTTTAAGAAAGTGAATAAAGCCTTACACTTCTCAAAAAAGGTTATTTAAAAAGAAAACGAAGGAAGAAAATTACTCACCCAAAGGTGTTGCTTTGACAGAGATCCGTAAGTAATAAAATATTTGTGGTCAAGAGGGACTTCTCAGATAGATGATGACTCATTCTTGCCATCGAATAAGGATCCTGACTCTACTTGGTTCCATCTCCTGCTGTCCCCATTTTCTGCTTTATTTGTTAAAGATGGTTTGACAGTAGTAGCTACACAGTGTCATGAAGACCTTGATTCAGATCTTGCCTTTTTTATGTGACTCTTAGGCAAGTCACTGAATTCCTTAGTGTCCCAAGGAACTCTCTCTCTCATAACACTGTAAAGTGCAGATCTCAAGGCCAGCTAGGTGATGGAATGGGTAATTTATTAGACTTGGAGTGAGGAAGACCTGAGCTCCAATCCTGCTTTTGACATTTACCAGCTGTGTGACCCTAGGCAAATCAGCTAACTTTTCTCAGCCTCAGTTTTTTCATCCGTAAAATAGGGATAATAATAGCACTTCCTTCACAAGGTTGTAATGAGGATCATATGAAATGACATATGGGGAGGGGCAGCTAGGTGGCTCAGTAGATTGAGAATCAGCCTAGAGACTGGAGATCCTGGATCCTGCTATATGACCCCGGGCAAGTCATTTAACCCCCATTGCCTAACCCTTATCACTCTTCTGTCTGGGAACTAATACTTAGTATTAATTCTAAAACAGAAAGTAAGAGGTTTTTGTTTTTTTTAATGAAATGACATATGGAAAGAACTTTTCAAACCTTCAAGTATGTTATAATCATCTGCATAAGTAAAGGGAATTTTCTATACCCAGGAAATTTCCTGTAGCAGTGAAACCACAGGTCCATTCCCCTCCCCACCAAAAAAAAAAGTGCTTAAATTTGCCCTCCAAACTTAATTTAATTGCTACCAAAATCAGGTGTTTGTAGATGTTTTATTTTGCTTTGTTTTCTTTTTTAAAGACCTGGGAGAGCTATTTGACAACATAGAACAATGAATCATGTGGGTGTTTGGTGAAGAAAAAAATATATCCAGTGTCCCAGTTCATAGGAATAGGAAAGCAATGGAAAGAGCTCATGGGAGGAAATTACTGCCAAGTGAACTAAAGCTTGTGGTTTATTTTCCCTAATGAATGATATAAAGAGTACTTTAAAAAATATTTTTATTGTCATGCAAAACACACTTCCATATTGGTCATTGTTGTAAGAGCAAAGTCATACATAACCAAAACCCCAGAATAAAACCAAAAAAACACTGAAGTGAAGGACTATTCCAACAGTTCTTCCTCTGGAGGTGAATAGCATTCCCCATAGTAGCCTTTCAGGACTATCCCAAATCATTGCATTGTTGAATTTAGCCAAGTTTTAACAGAAAACCATCATCCATTATTGCTGTTACTGTGTACAACATTCTCCCAGTTCTGCTTATTTTGCTCTGCATCAATTCATGCAGATCTTTCCAGCTTTTTTCTGAAATCATCCTGCTAATCATTTCTCATATATCACAATAGTATTCCATCACCAACACATACCACAATATGTTCACCCATTCCAAAACTGATGGACATCCCCTCAATTTCCAATTTTTTGCCACCATAAAAAGAGCTGCTATGAATATTTTTGTACTAGTAGGTCTTTCCCCCTTTTTATTATCTCTTTGGGATAGAGACCCAATAGTGGTATTATTGGATCAAAGGGTAAACACAGAGAAAGAGCATTTAAATGGTTATTATTCCTTTGGGGCCCTCTTCTTTATTGAGACTACCAAATAGTTTTCTTATTTAAATCCTTTCCCATACCCTCTTTTACTTGTCTGAAATCTTCCCTACGGGTGATTCTATTTTTATACCCTACTTTCTGTCTTAGAATCAATATTGTGTATTGGTTCCAAGGCAGAAGAGTGGTAAAGGCTAGGCAATGAGTTAAATGACTTGCCCAGGGTCACACAGCTAGGAAGTGTCTGATGCCAAATTAGAACCTGGGACCTCTTGTCTCTAGGCCACACTCTCAATACACTAGCCGCCCCTCTGCTTGTGATTCTTAATTTATTTCTTATCAATTCTAACATGGTCTTCTTTAAGACCAACTGATCTTTCTGGTTCTACATTTTAAGAGTCATTTCCATATCTTTCCAGAATACATGGGGGATACCAAGATGGTGGAGTCAAAAAGTGTTTGTCTTGTCATGGTTAATGGTGAGAAATAGCAATGCTGACAAATGTCCTCCATTTTGCATTGGTTGTCTTTCTTCCTGTGTTTCATCTATAGAAATAGAAACCTTATGCTTGCTTTCTCATTTTTATGAAATAAGCTAGTCAGTAAATACTTATTAGATGCCTACTGTGTGCCACGCACTAGGTCAAGTTCTGGGGCTACAAAAAGGGACTTGCCAAAAATTGCTTATCAGTTTCATAGAATATGTCCTAGATAAGATGGAGATGGAGGATTTGGGGCTAATGAGGTCCTAAGACCAAACGTTCATGTTCCCAGGAGCTAGTTAGTAGTAGTCTCTCGGTAACTGAGGATGACGATTGTCTTTGTGTGTTTTTGTGCACAAAGACACTTGTGCATGAAGATTTAAGTGGAAAAATCAATGCACAGAGACAGTCCCACTCTCTTGGCATTGGAAGCCTGGGTCCATTGGCATGAAAAGTCATTACACCTGGAGACTTCCTCAGCTGCATTGGATGGCCATGTTGTCTTTTGTGCTCCAACACGCCCTAAGCACTCCACAGTACTTTGCTACGTCGCCCTCTCAACCATTGAACCTTCTTGTTGGTTTCTTCCGCCTGTTCCGCCGAAACTCTCTTCACATGCTGGGTGAGCAAAGCTCTGGTTCACCAGGGGTCGATGACCCGATGGCTACCCTCACAAGGTTTGGCCGGCCTGTTGAAGCCGTTGCCTGGGGTGTGGCTGCTGCCATATGCTAGCAGCTACTAGGAGCCACAAATGAGAGCTGGGTGTCAGGTGGGGGTCAGAGGCTGGAGAGCTGCCCTAGGAGGGCAAGACAAGTCCTCCATACCAGAGATACTACCCCTCCCTGAGCACCCCATACACCCCAATTTGGGTGTATGAGGTCCTAGGACCAAACGTTCATGTTCCCAGGAACTGCAGCACTAATTGCATTGAGGTGCTGAAACTTCCTCTGAGTAATCCAGCATAATAGGAAATGACTGGTTGAACCATGTACCCTGGGAAAATAGAATAAGAATAGCTGACCTAAGTATTGTACCAGCACGTTATCCATGTTATCTCATTTGATACCCTCCAAAAATCAGGTAGACTCAGAGGATGCAGGTAAGCGAGGTGAGAAAGGTTAAAATGGCATGTTTGCTATTATCATCTCCCTTGTAATCCATGAAAAGGCAGATGCATGACCACACACACAGTATGGATTCAGAGGTAGGCTTCTACCAAAGGCTATATAAGGCTTCTGGGGATGCCACCATGCATAGAGCACCAGATGTGGTCATGAAGACTTCAGCTCAAATCCAGCCTTAAGCACTTACTAGCTATGTCAACCTGGGCAAGTCGTTTAACTTCTAGAGGCCTCAGTTTCCTCATCAATTAAAAAGGGATAATAATAACATCTACCTTCCAGGGATACTGTGAAGATCAATTGAAATAATAATCATAAAGGACTTAGTGCAATGCCTGGCACATAATGAGTGCTATATTAATGTTAATTATTATTATTTATAAGAGCACTTAGCCCAATTCCTGGCACATAATAAACACTATATAAATGTTAGTTGTTGCTATTATAATTATTATTAATTGCTGGACAATGTCTTATACCCCCCCCCTTCCCACAAAGTTGCTAGGAATATATTATCTGCTGCCAAACCATATGTTTGCTTTCTTGTCTCTATAAAGAGTTTTATGTGATTGTAAGTATTCAGTACATAAAAGCATCCTGATAAAAATATGGGAAGGAAACAAGCAGGCTTTCACAGGGAATCCCATTTTTACAAGACTCAGAATTGGCATATGCATCCCATTATTCCACTTACATATGATACCTAGACAAGAGCATTTGGGAAGGCCAATAAGCTGGGTCCAGAGGGAGCAAGGGGAGAAGACTGGCATTTGGGAAACCAGACAGTGTTTTTGGTGACTCCAAATTTATCTCCACTGTAATAATCTGTCTTTAATACAATGTTTTAATGGCTACATGGTAGTCAATTTTTTTCAATGATGAGTGAAATTTAAATAGTATAATTTAAATCAGATTAAGTAAAATGAGCTGAATGCCACAATTACCGTGATCACTGCGAAAATTCACTGACAAGTTGTAAGACCCATCTCTACAGATGGGACTCAGCTACTGACTCATTTACAAAATCAGTGATTACAGAATAAGTTATATTCCTAGTAAATATACATTAAACAATGCTTTAAACATGGATTGGAAGTAAAAAAATGGAAAAATGAAAATAACCAACTCCTAAATTTGAGCATAACTTTGGAGGGGAAATTTTCTATCAAGAGATAGATGACTGAACCAAAATACACTTGGGAAAAACCTTCCCCAAACTTTCAGGGCTGTCCCTTCTCCCAATATTCCTCCAGTAAGTTCTCTTTGATCTGCTTCACATCCTTTTCTCCAGCTAGATACAAAGTTCATCATGACCTCCTCCATCATACCCAGGACACTACGATCTTAGAAGTAACATAAAGAAAATGGAAAGGCTGGCACCACTTTTGCTCTTCACTAAGAATAACAAGCATAAAAGATATTATGGAAAATATGTACTAAGAAACCAAAGAAGGGCTGGTCATGCCAAAAGATTGAGAGAGGACAAAATAATAGGCACATATTCCCAGGATAATGAATACAAAACTTCCAGTGTGTTGGGTTGATTGTCTATGAAAATGAAGGATTTATGGAAAACAGATGAGAATCAATCAAAATGAGATTATATAGAAGAGTTGCTATCTGTACTGATGAAAGGAGTACTTGTATGGGGGAAAATGTGAACCCATCACTTAGAGTGATTAGTAAGGTGGTTCTCCTCCATTTCCTATAATTAATGTTTCCAAAGACTTTCTTCTTCAGAAAGGACATCATGATTTAGATTTTAGAAGAAATTGGGATTTTCATAGCTTGGAACTACTTTTCCAGTATTCTTATACTTTGAAGTTTCAATTTTCCAATCTGGAAGTTAAAGGGACTGCACTCAATGGTCTCCAAGATATCTTCCTACTCTAAAGCTGTTCTCCTTAGATCTTACAATCATTCTTTCCCCTACTGTGTAATCCAGCCTTCCTGTTCTATTCAATATTTGACCCGCAAAAATGATCTTTCTCCCATCCTCATGCCTTTTTCCAATTTTTTCCCTCTTCCCTACTAATCCACTCTTTTCTCACATTTACCCCTTGAAATCCATGGTTTTCTTCAAGAATCAACTCAAGGGCCACCTTTATTAAACCTTTTTTAGTTTGCTAGTGTATAACTCTTCCAAAAAGTTGTATCAGTTTTGTATGAATTCTCTATATACTTAAAGATGTAAATTTTTCATCTCCTTCCTCCTCGAAAACGTGATCTCTTTGTGGGCAGAGACTTTGTATCCCCAGCACCTCGCACAGTGCCTGATTCAAAGTAAACATTTAATAAATGCTGTTAGACTTAGTAAATAAGTTACAGCCCACATATTCATTTTCCAAGGTAGAGTTTCCATCAGATTGGATAGAATATAGTGAAAGGTTCCATTTCATGTGAATGTGGTATGTGGGCCATTCTATGAAAGAAAAATGAAACACAAGCTCCTTAGGGTGAAGGAGAAGTGGTTGCTTTTAAATACAACAGAACCAAGAAATGTAAAATGATGAACGAACAACTATTCTTCATGTAGGATATCATATCTTATCACATTTGAGAGTCTGATTGACTTCCAAAGGACTCAACACAGAATATGGAGATGTGTGGATGCAGGGAGCTTGAAAGGAAGGCCAACTTGTATACTTCATAACATATGGCAATAGCATCTGTTTTTGCCTTTTTTGGTATATCTGATGCTTAGCAACAGGCCTAGTAAGCTCTTAATAAGCTTCTTGACTATGTGACCTACTATCATGTAATTTATTTCCACTTTACATCTCTTGCTATTTTACATTGCTTATTGTTCCAGAAAAGATGATGTAGAAAATGAAGATTTTTTTAAGGCAATTCACAGAAAAATTTTCAATACAAGTAAATATTTCCAAAGTAATAAAGTTCAGTCTTAGTTCAGCATTCAAAACCTGATTCTAACCTATGCCTAGCCATATAATAGTAATAATAATGAGAAGGTGGAGGAGGAGGAAAATAGCTAGCACTTGTATAACTCTTTAAAGTTTGCAAAACACTTTAAACATTAGGTAATTCTATCCTCACAAAAGCCCTGGAAAGCATATACTGTTATTATCCCCATTTTATAGATGAGGGAATTGAGGCAAACAGAAATTAAGTGACTTGCCGATGGTCTTACAGATAGTAAATGGGGCTGCATTTGAACTTGAGTTTTCTTTTTTTTTTTTTTTTTTTTTTTTAATATATATTTTATTTGATCATTTCCAAGCATTATTCGTTAAAGACATAGATCATTTTCTTTTCCTCCCCCCCACCCCCCATAGCCGACGCGTAAGTCCACTGGGCATTAGATGTTTTCTTGATTTGAACCCATTGCTTTGTTGATAGTATTTGCATTAGAGTGTTCATTTAAAGTCTATCCTCTGTCATGTCCCCTCAACCTCTGTATTCAGGCAGTTGCTTTTTCTCGGTGTTTCCACTCCCATAGTTTATCCTTTGCTTATGAATGGTGTTTTTTTTTTCTCCTGGATCCCTGAAAGTTGTTCAGGGACATTACACCGCCCCTAATGGAGAAGTCCATTACGTTCGATTATACCACAGTGTATTAGTCTCTGTGTACAATGTTCTCCTGGTTCTGCTCCTCTCGCTCTGCATCACTTCCTGGAGGTTGTTCCAGTCTCCATGGAACTTCTCCACTTTATTATTCCTTTGAGCACAATAGTATTCCATCACCAACATAGACCACAGTTTGTTCAGCCATTCCCCAATTGATGGGCATCCCCTCGTTTTCCAGTTTTGGGCCACCACAAAGAGCGCAGCTATGAATATTTTTGTACAAGTCTTTGTGTCCATTATCTCTTTGGGGTACAGACCCAGCAGTGCTATGGCTGGGTCAAAGGGTAGATATTCTTTTGTCGCCCTTTGGGCATAGTTCCAAATTGCCCTCCAGAATGGTTGTATCAGTTCACAACTCCACCAGCAATGAATTAATGTCCCTACTTTGCCACACCCCCTCCAGCATTCATTACTTTCCATAGCTGTGATGTTAGCCAATCTGCTAGGTGTGAGGTGATACCTCAGAGTTGTTTTGATTTGCATCTCTCTGATTATAAGAGATGTGGAACACTTCTTCATGTGCTTGTTAATAGTTTTGATTTCTTTATCTGAGAACTGCCTATCCATTTCCCTTGCCCATTTATCAATTGGAGAATGGCTTGATTTTTTGTACAATTGATTTAGCTCATTATAAATATGAGTAATTAAACCTTTGTCAGAGGTTTCTATGAAGATTTTTTCCCAATTTGTTGTTTCCCTTCTGATTTTAGTTATATTGGTTTTGTTTGTACAAAAGCTTTTTAGTTTGATGTAGTCAAAATTATTTATTTTACATTTTGTGATTCTTTCTATATCTTGCTTGGTTTTAAAGCCTTTCCCCTCCCAAAGGTCTGACATGTATACTATTCTGTGTTTACCCAATTTACTTATGGTTTCCTTCTTTATGTTTAAGTCACTCACCCATTTTGAATTTATCTTGGTGTAGGGTGTGAGGTGTTGATCTATTCCTAGTCTCTCCCACACTGTCTTCCAATTTTCCCAGCAGTTTTTATCGAATAGTGGATTTTTGTCCCAAAAGCTGGGATCTTTGGGTTTATCGTATACTGTCTTGCTGAGGTCGTTTTCCCCCAGTCTATTCCACTGATCTTCCTTTCTGTTTCTTAGCCAGTACCAAATTGTTTTGATGACTGCTGCTTTGTAATATAGTTTGAGGTCTGGGACTGCAAGGCCCCCATCATATGTGTTTTTTTTCATTATTTCCCTGGATATCCTTGATCTTTTGTTCTTCCAAATGAACTTTGTTATGGTTTTTTCTAAATCAGTGAAGAAGTATTTTGGTAGTTCAATGGGTATGGCACTAAATAGATAAATAAGTTTGGGTAGGATGGTCATTTTTATTATATTGGCACGTCCTATCCATGAGCAGTTAATGTTTTTCCAATTGTTCAAGTCTAGTTTTAGTTGTGTGGCGAGTGTTTTGTAGTTGTGTTCATATAGTTCCTGTGTTTGTCTTGGGAGATAGATTCCTAGGTATTTTATTTTGTCTAAGGTGATTTTGAATGGGATTTCTCTTTCTAGTTCTTGCTGCTGAGCTGTGTTGGAGATATATAGAAAAGCTGATGATTTATGTGGGTTTATTTTGTATCCTGCAACTTTGCTAAAGTTGTTGATTATTTCAATTAGCTTTTTGGTTGAATCTCTAGGATTCTTTAAGTAGACCATCATGTCATCCGCAAAGAGTGATAACTTGGTCTCCTCCTTGCCTATTCTGATGCCTTCAATTTCTTTATCTTCTCTAATTGCTACTGCTAGTGTTTCTAGTACAATGTCAAATAGTAGAGGTGATAATGGGCATCCTTGTTTCACTCCTGATCTTATTGGGAATGCATCTAGTTTATCCCCATTGCAGATGATATTAGCTGTTGGTTTTAGATATATACTGTTTATTATTTTTAGGAATGACCCTTCTATTCCTATGCTTTCTAGTGTTTTTAATAGGAATGGGTGTTGTATTTTATCAAAGGCTTTTTCTGCATCTATTGAGATAATCATGTGGTTCTTGCTAGTTTGCTTGTTGATGTGGTCAATTATGTGGATGGTTTTCCTAATGTTGAACCAGCCCTGCATCCCTGGTATGAATCCTACTTGATCATGGTGAATGATCCTTCTGATCACTTGCTGGAGTCTTTTTGCTAGTATCCTATTTAAAATTTTTGCATCTATATTCATTAGGGAGATTGGTCTATAGTTTTCTTTCTCTGTTTTTGACCTGCCTGGTTTTGGAATCAGTACCATGTTTGTGTCGTAAAAGGAGTTTGGTAGAACTCCCTCTTTGCTTATTATGTCAAATAGTTTGTATAGTATTGGGGTTAATTGTTCTCTGAATGTTTGATAGAATTCACAGGTGAATCCATCAGGCCCT
Organism: Monodelphis domestica; assembly: GCF_027887165.1. Lineage (NCBI taxonomy): Eukaryota > Metazoa > Chordata > Mammalia > Didelphimorphia > Didelphidae > Monodelphis > Monodelphis domestica. The sequence goes on from NC_077227.1 coordinate 710,988,647, forward strand.
GGGGATTTTTTCTTAGGAAGTTCTTTGATGGCTTGATGGATTTCAATTTCTGATATGGGATTATTTAAGAATTCTATTTCCTCTTCTGTTAGTCTAGGCAGTTTGTATTTTTGTATATATTCATCCATTTCTCCTAAATTGGTGTATTTATTGCCATATAATTGGGCAAAGTAATTTCTAATGATTGCCTTAATTTCCTCCTCATTGGAGGTGCTGTCCCCCTTTTCATCTTTAATGCTGTGAATTTGCTTTTCTTCCTTCCTTTTTTTAATTAGATTGACCAGTACTTTGTCTATTTTGTTTGTTTTTTCAAAGTACCAGCTTCTTGTCTTATTTATTAAATCAATAGTTCTATCACTTTCGATTTTATTAATTTCTCCCTTAATTTTTAGGATTTCTAATTTGGTTTTCTGCTGGGGGTTTTTAATTTGATCGCTTTCGAGTTTTTTCAATTGCATTTCCAATTGATTGATCTCTGCTCTCCCTTGTTTGTTAATATGAGCTTTCAGGGATATGAATTTGCCTCTGATTACCGCTTTGGCTGCATCCCAAAAGGTTTGAAAGGATGTTTCGCCATTGTCATTTTCCTTGATGAAATTATTAATTGTTTCTATGATTTCTTCTTTAGCTAAACGGTTTTGGAGTATCATATTGTTTAATTTCCAATTGGTTTTAGATTTGGTTTTCCATGTACCATTACTAATCATTATTTTTATTGCCTTGTGATCTGAGAAGGCTGCATTCATTATTTCTGCTTTTTTGCATTTGTGTGCTATGTTTCTGTGACCTAATGTATGGTCAATTTTTGTGAATGTGCCATGTGGTGCTGAGAAGAAGGTGTATTCCTTTTTATCCCTATTTATTTTTCTCCATATGTCTATTAATTCTAATTTTTCTAAGATTTCATTCACTTCTTTTACCTCTTTCTTATTTATTTTTTGATTTGATTTATCTAAATTTGATAATGGTTGGTTTAAGTCTCCCACTAGTATGGTTTTATTGTCTATTTCTTCCTTCAATTCTCCTAGTTTCTCCATTAGAAATTTGGGTGCTATATTATTTGGTGCATACATGTTGATTAATGATATTTCCTCATTGTCTAGAGTCCCTTTTAACAAAATATAATTACCTTCCCTATCCCTTTTGATCAGGTCTATTTTTGCATTGGCTTTATCAGATATCATGATTACCACTCCTGCCTTCTTTCTATCAGTTGAGGCCCAGAAGGTCTTACTCCATCCTTTAATTCTGACCTTGTGGGTGTCAACCCGCCTCATGTGTGTTTCTTGAAGACAACATATGGTAGGGTTTTGGATTCTAATCCATTCAGCTATTCGTCTACGTTTTATGGGTGAGTTCATCCCATTCACGTTCAAAGTTATGATTGTCATTTGTGGACTCCCTGGCATTTTGATTGCCTTCCCTAATTCTAACCTTTTCTTCTTCGGCTCTACCTTTTAGTCCAGTGATTTACTTTGAATCAGTCCCCCTTGTCCCCTCCCTTGATGTTTCCCTTTTTAGTCCCTCCCTTTTTGTTCCCTCCCCCTCCCCCCTCTCTTTCCCTCCCTTTTTGTTCTCCCTCTCCCCCTCCCCCCCTTGGTTTTCCCTTCTCCTTACCCTTGTTGGGTAAGATAGAATTCAAGATCCCAATGGATCTGGATGTTTTTCCCTCTCAGAGTTGATTTCCCTGAGATTGAGGTTTAAGTAACCCCCCCCCCTCTCTTCCTCTCCTTCTTATAGGAGTTTTCTTCCCCTCCCCTTCCCCTGTGAATCTTTGTGTGAGAACCATTATTCTATTTGGTCTTTCTTTACCCCCTATTTATACATTACATTTTCCCCACATATTAGTATACATAGGTTGATATAAATGTAGTCCTTATAGAAGAGAGTTTGAGTAAAAGAAGATAACATTTTTCCCCTTTCCTTAATATTTACCTTTTCAGGTATTCCTTGCTCTTTGATTTTCGGTATCAAACTTTCCACAGAGCTCTGGTCTTTTCTTTGCAAAAAGTTGGAAGTCTTCTATTTTGTTGAATGCCCATACTCTCCCTTGGAAGTATATAGTCAGTTTTGCTGGGTAGCTGATTCTTGGTTGGAGACCCAGCTCTCTTGCCTTTCTGAAGATCATGTTCCATGCCTTACGATCATTCAGCGTAGAACTTGCAAGGTCTTGTGTGATCCTGATTGGCATTCCTTTATATCTAAATTGTCTTTTTCTGGCTTCCTGTAGGATTTTTTCTTTTGTTTGATAGCTTTGGAATTTGGCAATTACATTCCTGGGAGTTGTCTTTTGGGGGTTTAGTGTAGAAGGTGTTCTGTGAGCTCTGTCAGTGGCTGTATTGCCCCCTTGTTCTAGAATCTCTGGGCAATTTTCTTTGATTATATCTTGTATCACCATGTCCAGTTTGGTGTTTATTTCTGGCTTTTCTGGGAGTCCAATTATTCTTAAATTTTCTCTTCTCCCCCTGTTTTCCAGATCTATCACCTTGTCGGTGAGATATTTTATGTTCTCTTCTAATTTCTTGGTGTTTTGGCTTTGCTTTATTAGTTCTTGCTTTAAAGCCTGGTTTTCTTTTACAGTTTGGTCAAACTGGTTTTGTAGATGCGTGAATTTCTTTTGCATCATTTCCCACTTTTCCTCCCAGAGGGCTTCCATCTTTTTGGTCCTTTCTGATTCAAATTCTTCATGGGTTTGTGGAGAGTTTCTATTTCCTTTGGAAGATTTTGGAGAATTTTCTTGTATATCTTCTTCTATCTGCTCTGTATTTTGTATTTTGGCTCCATAGAATGTGTCCAGAGTCGCCCCTTTCTTCTTATTTTTCTTGGTATTTTGGGGCTTCTGTGCTTCTGTGGAATTTGTCATCTCTGAACGTGGAGGATTGGCTTTTCTTGTCTTTGTCTGGTGATCAGTGGCTTTAGTCCTGGGCAGATGTTGGTTCTATGAGCGTTCCCTGGGTTAAACTGAATATGCCTCACTGGAACTGGAATGGAAGGGTCGGACCACAAGGCCACACTCTCCCGCTGGCTCGATTTCCGGAAGTTGCCTTCAGAATCCCTGGCCGTGAGGCTGTTTCGTAGGCCTGCGGGGGGATGGGCTGCCGCTTCCCCAAGCTCCGAGAGCACAGACTTTCACTGAGACTTGGATAGCAGGATCCAGCCCGTGAGGCTGTCTTGCCCGCCCTGAGGGTTGCTGTTGTTTTGACCAGCTCTCTGCAGTGGAGGCCCCAGGCAGTAACTTTCACCCTGACCAACCAGCTCTTTGCAGAGGAGGCCCCAGGCAGTAACTTTCACCCGGACTGGGACTTGGGTAGAAGACCCTGAGGGTTGTTGTTCCTCAGACCCTGCTCTCTGAGCCCAGCGCGGCTGCGGCTTCCGGGAGCCTTGGACTCTGCGCTCCTACCCCTGAGGTCCGAGGGATCTCGGGTTCTGGCTTTTAAGGGGAGCCGTACCTTTTGAACCGGGTCCAGGTCCAGGAGGAGGGTTCCCAGGGTCTGTGCTGTTGATCGTTTTGAATTTCGGCGCCTTAGGAGCTTCTAGTTTGAGATCGGTCGGGAAGGGTTTTCCGGAGATCTGAACTTCAGCTTTCTCTAAGCCGCCATCTTAACCGGAAGTCCTGAACTTGAGTTTTCTTAACTGTAGATCTAATTCGCTATTTACTGTGCCACCTGGCTACCTCATAGTCTAATTTATTCCCTCTCCTATATTTTGTGTAGTATTTTGTTTTTGGAGAGAAGTATAGATGAGATGATCACCCAAAGTCCTATCCACTCCTAGTAGCCTATGATAGTAATTTTCCTATTTTTATGGTAAAGGTTGCATATGAGAAAAAACATTTTCTTCTCCCATCCAATCAGAGAACTATGGCTTTTATTAACCAGCTTGGTCACCAGACAAAGTCATTATACAGCTAAATACTTGATCTATGCTTACTTATAAGCCTTGCAAATTTGTTTCCTTGGTCTCATTCTTTTTATTTTGTCTCTATGTGGAAGAACTTTCCCCAATGACTATCTTTGAATTTATGGTTCTTTTTACCTCCAAATTGTTTGTTTTCTTTAGACTTAGACACTTATAATGATTTGACTATTCTTACTATGGCTAACTCCTTCTGTTCTCAACAAGCCACAGGAACTGGTCTCTTTAAGATTGTTAAAGACATTTTTGGCCAAATCCAGAAACCAATTCTCTCTCTTCATTGGATTTATCCTGCCTGATGAGTCTGTCAACATTGGCTGTTTTTTCAATATGGTGATTTCAAGCATCTGTTTCCAAGGCACTAGTTGCTCTTAATCATCAGTAGAACTTTCTGGCATTTATCTAGACTTTTTCAATAATTTCTCTTCCATTCTATACCTACTAACTAACATTCTATAACTACCTACTAAATTGGTGTATTCTAAGATTGAGTCCTTAATCCTTTGCTCTTGTCTTCCTATAGCATCTCCCTTAAGGGAACTAATAGATCTTTTCACCTGGAGGATACCTGAAAGATGATTAAATTTAATATGCTTATTTTATGGATGAAGAAACGAAAAGACCCGAAGTTTCTGCTTTTCCATATGACTAGATGGTAAATAAGATATCTGAGAACAGGATTTGGATTTCTGGGCCATAGCATAAGAAAAATACAATAATGATGGGCTCTTAGCCAGGGATGGAATACACCCAACAGGGGTTGATAAGAATGCAATTAGATGGAGTCTTTAAAATCTTATCAAAAGGGATTTAAACCAAAAAGAATAGAAACAGTAGAAAACTGCCTATGTATATCCACTACAGTAGATAACTGTTAAGAGTAGCTATAATTTAGTAAGGAGAAAAGATGCAGGGATACCCCGGAGTATCCCTGGAGACAAGGTTGAAGAAAGAAGACAGTGATAAAGCTCATGTGCTCCGTGTTTATTCAAGAATACACAAAATATTGAATAGGTGTGGAAGAATAGTCTTGAGGTATTTTGTATTTTGCAAACTGGAAAACTATTTCTAGCACAGGAATACAAAGATCCTTCCTGGGAGCCATAGATTCATAGCTTAGTTTTATGACCTATAACCTTCCTTAACAAAAACCTAAAACTTGAATTCAGGGCTCACTTAGATTTTTCCTAGAGGAATGATCCACTGGATTATGGCACTCGAGGGTGTGAAAACAGATGCCAAAGGCTAACCTCACTTTTTTTACCTTGGAATTCTGGATATATTTGATTTTTCCTATTCTATCCAGTCATTTGCCAAATTATATAGCTTTTCCCCCTCATTTTAGCATCTGATAGAGCTACCTCTTTTTTATTACTCTTTATCTTGTCCACTTCCTGGATTTGTTTAATCTAGTTTAGGATTTGATTACTAAAATCTGTTTCTTGAGCCTTCTTGTTCTTAGATATAGATTTGTCAAATATTGGATGAAACTAGGACACAGTTCAATATCATTTTATAAAGAGGGAAAGTGAATCCCAGAGAGGCTGACTCTCCTGAGGTGACACAGCTAAATTGTGACAAAACTGGAATTAGAACTCAGATCTCCAGAATTCTAGTCCAATATTGTTTCTTTACATCAGTCAGTCTTTACCACTTGCCCCAAGCCTCTTTTCTTAAATAATAACCAGTACTCCTTTCCTTATGCTTCTACAGAAGTTCTCTATTGTTCTTCATATCAAATCAAGACCCTAATATAAGACTCTAAAACATCCCACTATTTACACAAAGCGATATGGGTACCTTTACTTTGTGAAGTTGAGTTATCTAAGAAATTTCATGTTGAAGGCAATGGGCCATGATGTTTCTGGTTGTTACTTCTGTTCTCTTGATCAATAGAGGAGATTTAAAAAACAAACAAACATACACAACAAATGTGTTCTTCATTTCCTAAAGCCAGAAAAACTAAGGTCATGAGATTCCCAACCAATTCAAGTGTATTTTCAAAATAGTGCAGAGCAAATCATTTTGCAATGGATCCTTTTTCAGTTCAGCTAAAGGATGGCACATATAATGAATTCTAAAGAATATAAGGATTCATGATTTTCTGGGTACAGGGAATTTCCATTATGAGAATTCCTTCCCCTTAGACTCAATCAGTTCCGTCATAACAAATTCTTCATGACTCCATTTGTGGTTTTCTTGGCAGAGATATTGAAGTAGTTTGCCATGTCCTTCTCCAGGTCATTTTACAGATGAGAAACTGAGGCAAATAGTCATATAGCTAGTAAGTGTCTGAGACTGGAATTGAACTCAGATCTTCTTGACACCAGACCCAGAACCCTATCCACTGCACCACCTAGGTAGATAGCATCAAAGTAGACCAATCCTTAAAAGTTTCCCAAGGTGCAACATAGAACTTAAGTGTCTGGCCAAGAGCCAGCCTTTAAGGGTCAAAGATAGGAATTGACTCAGGATCCTGACTCCAAGATGAGCATTATATAAATGTTTATCTATAATTATTCTTTTTTATTACTTTTTAATAGATGAGAAAAGAATAAGTGTGGAATTGACATAATAAGAACTGGTTTGTTTATTGTCATAAATACCATGAGTACACTAAATTATGGATTTATAATATGTATAAATTATATATACTTTCACATAGATATAGATAGGTACATACACATATGTATATGCATGTGTAAACACCCACATATATACCTAGATTTAAAAACCTCCCTCTAATTCTTACTAGCTGTATGACCAAAGACAAATCATGTGTCCTCCCTGAACTTCAGTTTCTTCATATATGAAATGGAAATAATAATATCTGGATTATTCATTTCCCATAGTGGTTGTAGAGTTGTAGAGTTCAGATAAACTATCATATATAAAACATTTTGCCAATCATTTTCATTATTTAAAAACTTAATTGATATTCATTGTCATATTTTGTCACTATATATTTGCCCAAAAAGACAAACTCAAGTATATTTTTTATCATATAGGGAGTGGGGAAGGGTCCATGAAATGTTTTTGATATTGACAAGGTATCCCAATGTTCAACAATGTTGGTGACCATTGGTCAAAGAAAACTCTCCCTCTTCTGAATTCTTCCAACATTTGCTTTCTATAGCATCTATTCAACACTTATGTATCTATTTTAGGTTTCATTTTATATATGTGGATCTATCTTCCTATGCAAGCTAGAAGCCACTTGAGGGGAAGCACCAGATTAATAGCCAATTTTTTTCAACCTGCCTAATAAGCACATGTGATTAATGGTTGGTTGGTTGGTTGAATGGACTTATTGTAGGGCATCTCACAGCATGTCGCTTTCTGAAGTTCTATATGAGAGTGACAACCCATTCCTGATGCTGATCAGGTCTCTTTAAATAAAGGGTGGGAAAGGGTATGTATAAAAATAATTCTGAGGATTGACATTATTATAATAATTATAATTATTATACCCAGTATTTATAAAAATGTCTCTCTTTCTCTAAGGAGCTCACAGACATTTGTAAGCAGTGGGCCTTATCCTGCTGCTAAGTAGAAAGTAAATTGCTTATCTTTTAGAAGAGAATTAACTCTTTCAGGGCACTGGGGTACCATTTAGTAAATGAGTACTATTCTAAATGGCACTCCAGATACCTAAAGATAACCCAAATGAATCTTGAAAATGAGTATATACCCAGTGCTTAAAAGAAATCAGGGCATGTCTAAAGGAAATCAGGCAACAGGCCTAAAAGAAATTTAATTTATGCTATCTCTTGTCTCTAATACTTTTTGTCAGTTTTCATGGATATCTGTTCAGGGTTGCCAGAATATATTTGCTAAAGGCTGATGATTGTGATCTCTTAATCTGCTCTTCTGTGGGAGCAATAAAAAGAGGGACAGCCAGCTCAAAAAAAAGGGAGTGGCATTTCTAAATGAGGTTGGTGCCAACCAAATTGGATTGAGGGGGAGCTAATGATTTTGAAGACCATTTGAAAGGCTGGCCACAATGATTCCTTTATGCCCTGGAGAATCCATTCACCACAAACATGGCGGTTTACTTCATACTCTAAGTTGGAATTGAATCAGCTTGGTGAACTTCCTCATTATCTTTTTGAAAGTACAGTAGGTAGGAGGTACAATGTAGAGCCAGAATGATTTCTTCTACCATAGAGGTATCACTAAGACCCTTCTAGGAATAGAATATAAGCTTTCTGAGGGAAGAGATTTGTTTCTATAGTTTTTTTTTTTAATCGTTGTATGCCAAGTACCCAGCAGAGCAACCTAAACATGGCAAGACTATTATAAAGCTTTACTGGATTGAATGATGTATCAGATAACGTGATGTTTGATTCCTAACAAAGGAAGAAAAGGAGGGTGGTAGAAAGGAAGGAAAGGAAGGATGGAGGGAAGGGGAAACCAAGCATTAGTACTTATTAAGTGCTTACTATATGCCAGGCACTCTGTTAAGCCTGAAAGATATAAATACAAACAGAAAGAAAGATGGTCTTTGACCTCAATGAGATTCCATAGAGGGCATTAAAGATTTTTCCATATCAGGAACTAAGGTGTATATTTGGCTAATTGGTAATGAATTAGGAGGGATGATGCAATCATGTTTGGAAAATGTAGGCTTCTGCTTGTTTTCCTATATGGTCCTTTGCACTTGATTTTAAGAGTAAATTTTCCCTTGAAATTTAGTCCATATTAACTCAACATTTTCTGAAATTTGAAACATTGAAAGTTTACTGAATAACTTAGATATCTCCCATATATACTGGTAGTCTGTAGGGTATTTCTATGAATTCTCGCTTTACCCTAGTAGAACCTTATTACTCCCTAAGACTTTCAGGCTACATGAAATGAGAAGGATTTTGAAAAAACAATGGTAGCTGAGTGACTTTTGATTTGTTCTAATGGGTCGCTCAATGGACAATCAGACTGTAAAGGAACATGGTGGTAACTGAAGTGCTTGGAGCTCCCCCAGTTTTGTGTGAAGTCAATTCCATTTGGAACCATCTCCTTGAGTAATATACTCCACACCCATCTCCGCTTTTCAACCAGGGGCACAAGAATCAGTCTCTCCCAAGTGAAGATGGGCCTTCCTGTGGACCATTTATTTCCTATTCCTTCTGGCCCTCTAGCAATCTATGTCCAGGGGCCTCTTTACATAGACCCTGAGCTTTTCAAGGTAAATATGCCAGCTAAGTCTAATTTCTGCAATCCATACACCTCTGAGCCCCTCAAACTCCAAGGAACAGCTTGAAAGAAGAGAATCAGCAGGCTTCTGAAAAGAGATCAAGAAATTCAGCAAAACATCTTGGGAGAGAGGGGGGAAGGAAAAGTGAGTTGTATATGCTAACTAACGGCCTTCGTTTTCCAGTAAGCAGCGTGACTGGCAACAGAAATAAACACTAATGGGAAAAGTGTGTATCGGTCTAATTGTATAATTGCAGGTTGCTTTTCTGTTCTGTGCACAGAGATGGAAGTCACATCAGAGGAGTAGCATCAAAGGTTTTCTGTATGCATCCATGAATGCGAGGAATATTGAGTTGAGCAAGAGAAGGGTGTAGTCAATTGTGTTGGGCTGGAGAATGGGAGCACCCCTCTTCTAATACTCAACGTCTTGAGTTTTTTATACTAAAGAAACTGGCCAGGAAAGACCAAGGGGAAGAAGGCAAGTCCCCACACCACTGAGCTCAGAGATGAACAAAACTGCCAGGAGGAACAACGGAAGGCACTCATTCATCTCCCAGGCGGCCCTTTTAATATTCCAAACTGCCTTTAATCATCCTGCAGTGGGTTAAACTAAGGAGCCAGGTCAGCAATCCCTTCTGCTGACTGATTGTTCTAACTTTCTAGCAATTAATGAACCTGATGGGCCTCTTGCCCTACCCCTCTGCTGACACTAGGCCCTAAGAGACCTTTCCATGGAAGAGAGAGCTAGATACAGTTAATTTCCTTCAGTTTGGGGAGGAGGGAAAATACCTCCAAGGTTCAAGTCCTGCAGAGGTGTAAAACAAGCTTGCTTGTCTTGTACGCAGCCCCCTTTTATTGGGACTTTCTGAGTCACCCAGAATTTACTTAGAAATTTTATTGAGACCTTTTCAGTCATTTCCAGATATATCCTTTACCACCTGGCCCCTTTCTATCTTTGTAGTCATCTCACACTCTACCTCTCACTGCACCATCTAGATTTCAGATACCCTCATCCTAGAAACTGACATTCTGTCGCCTGCCTCCATCTCCTCCAAAGGGCACTGACTATTGCCCATGCCCAGAATACTCTACCTCCTGACCTCCACCTGGGAGCCCCAGGTTTCCTTCAAACCTCAACTAATTTACTTTTTCTTTCAAATACAGTACATTTCCCATGTCATTCAAAAATCACTCTGCAAAATGGTTAGATCAGTTCACAACTCCACCAACAGGACCTTAGTGTCCCCGTTCTTGTTCTTCCACATCCTTTCCAAAATTTGTCACTTTGCCCTTTTGTTATTTTAGACAGTCTGGTGGGTGTGAGATGATGTCTCAGAATTGTTTTGGTTTGCATTTCTCTAATCACACAACCTTTTTTTTCAAATGTTAAAGCACAGCAAAAATAGAAAAAGGCATTTACTACATACTACTATATGTTATATACTATTAATACTTTTGCTTTTGAACCTAGAGGCATTATTAGGCAGTAAACAGGCGAAGATGAGGGAGTCCTGAACTTGTAGTCATGAAGACTGAAGTTTGAATCCTGTCTCAGCAGATCATTTAACCCAAATTTGCCTCAGTTTCCTGATCTTAAAAATAATGATAATCTCTACTTAATACCCAGGATTGTAGGGAGAATAAAATATCATTTATGTAAAATGTTTTGTAAGCTTCAGAATACAATAAATTGTCTGCCATTATTATTATTATTATTATTATTATTAATGATTGTTTAAAATATGGTGATTCCTATTCAATCTGAAGGCAATAGGATAATGGCTAGATCTTTATCTTTTTTTAGCAAAAAAAAATTCTAATCATTTCTAGGACTGAGAATAAGCCAAGGAGAGAGTTCTGATTATTTCTTTCATCCTGCTATCTGCATTTTGTTATTTGCTTCCTATTCTCTTGATTTTTTTCCCTTTCATCATTTTTGCCCCTTGGTTCAAATGGTCAGGGCTGCATTTGAGCTATTATTAGTTCATAATGATTGATGTATTTGCTATCGCAATCACTGCGCAGGCAGAATCTGCCTCTGCTCAGAAAAAGCCAGTGTTTGTTCTCTGATATTTGTTGCTAACCTGACAAAATTATAATGGCATCAAGCCATAGTCTATCCTCATTCTGGTGACAGATTTGAATTTGTTGGGAATTGGGTCTTGGTGGGCATTTCCAGATTAGGCAAATGCACTGATCCCACATTCACCCTCTCTCCTCCCCCAACCTTCAGCCCTAAGATTAATGCTCTCCAGATCTATGGCTGTCAGTTCCTGGGTATAGGGCACCCCAAACCACTCATTATCAAAACCGGGCTTTGTTGGAAGTCTCTCAATTAAAGAGAAGAGAAATCAAATATTGGAAATGGGCATTTGCGTTGAATTGTTTTTAAAGGCCAAGTCTAACCTTCAGTTTATCTCGATTCATCAGTGCTGCCATGCCCTCTGATTTAATAAAATGGTATAATGTTGAGGTAGCTCACAGTGGAGGATGCCACGAATGCTCTGGTAATGTCTGCAAATGCTTAATGATAAATTAGATCATGTTATTGTATGTGCAAAAATGTGCTAATGTGTCAATGCCCGCCTAGATAATAGGCTTCCATCCCTTTCTCATGCTTAACATTTTTTCCAACTTAATAATACTTTTTTTTTCCATACTCTAGTCAATGTAAAAATATTCAGAAGGTATTTTTCTATGAATAGAGAAGGTAATATCTCATTTTCCTAGAGGTCACTGATCTGGTAACCTCAGCTAGAAGAAGCTGTAGAGAAGAATCAAAAAAGAATTTCAAATAGCCACATAGATGCAAAGGTAAAGAAGAGGGGATTTGAGGAAACTTTGCAAAATGACAGCTTTATAATAATGCTTTAAGGTTTGCAAATTGTTTTATTGTAAATGATCTCATCTGATCCTTACAACAACCTGGTGGGGGAAGATGCTATTAGTATTTACAGATGAGGAAAATGAGGGACAGAGGGATTGGGTGATCTGCCCATCATCTCCGCCAGGAAGTATGTAGACAGGTTTTCTCTAACTCAGAGCCCCTTGTTTGTTCTTTTCCCCAAACCATACTGGTTCAAGACTTTTGTTCCTGAGATCTCTTCAAGTCATCCATTGCTAAAAGCCTCTTTATTTTTATCTGAGCCAGAAACCTAATGGAATTAGGGATCCAGTATCCAAGTCTATAAGGTGAAATAGGAATGCAGTGGGATAGAGGGAAACAAGAAGAAATAAGATGGGGAAGATCATGTTCAAAGTGAAAACATAGTAGAAAGAAGGAATAGTTGGAAAGCTGAATGTTAAGGTAGCATTAGGAAAATACAAAAAGGAGATAGACACAAGAATTCAAATAACATCATTCTGGGGCTCTTTAGTTAAGGGACAAAGAACCGCCAATATCTCAATAGCCTTAAAGGCAAACAGTATCATACAGTACAGAGCAATTAGGTGGCACAGGGGATGATAGAGTGCTGGGTTTGGAGTCAGGAGAACCCAATTTCAAACCTGGCCGCAAATATTTACTGACCCTGGACAAGTCATTCACCCTGCTTGCCTCAGTTTCCTCATTTGTAAAATGATTCTGGAGAAGGAAATGGCAAACTTCTCCAGTATCTTTGCCACAAAAATCCCAAGTAGGATCACAAAAAAAAAAATTGGACACAACTCAACAACAACAAAAATTATTATTAGCAATACTACTACTGCGAATAGGTAGCATTTAAATACTTCTTTAAGATTTGCAAAGTGCTTGTAAATTAATATATCATTTCTTTATAACAACCCTCTGGAGATAGCCTCTATTATCTCCATTTACATGTAAGGAAACTGAGTCAGAGATTAAGTGACTTTATCCAGGATTACACAACTATACATTTCTAAGACTGAATTTGAATTCAGTTATTCCTGACTTCAGACCCAATACACTCTATCCACAGGACCACCTCACTGCCTCTGACAGAGCTTGTAACACTAACTGAATAATCAAGAAAAGGTTAAATTATATTTAAGATATTCTATTTAAGAAAACAAAAATTGAACGATCTCCATCCAAAATGGACAACATTTTTTTTTTCAGTGCTCAAAATGGATTAGCTTCTATTACTAGAAAATTTACTTCCAGAGAATATCTCATTCCCTAATTCTATGAGGTAAATGGAGAATTACTTTGTTTAACACCTTTTTAACCTTAGGGTCTAATGTCACTATTTTATTTTTCCTTCTCATTTACGTATGCACGCCATATATCTGTGATGTTTTCAAGAATGATTACAAAAGGAATGGGCATGAATCAAGTTAAAAACATGTCATGGTAACTTTTTACTCCTGAGGCACTGGCCAGGCAAAGACAAAAATCAACCTGTCCCTGTCGATAAAGAGCTTCCATTCTACCCAGAGAGGTGAACCATGTACATATGGGCATGTACACCTTTTTAATGAAATAGAACAAAATAAATACTGATTAACTGGGAAGAAGGAGGACAGTATCAGCTAGTTGGGCTTGAAAGGCTTTGTATAAGATGCAGTGTTGTCAAACACTTTTAAGGGAAACAAGACAGAGGGTGAGCATTCTAAATATAATAGCAACCAGGGCCTAGAAACGAGTGGAGATGCTTCACAGAAGCCGTAGATGGGCGCCATTTTTTATGTGGGTACAAATTGAGATGATGAGTGATGATGGCCAACATGCTGGCTGCTTTCATTTAATGGGTTGTTGGGCTTCATGAAAGTCACAACTCCTTTTTAACATCTCAATGGTTTTTTGAGAGCTGGTACACCCAAAATATTCATCACCCTATGGTCAATCAGTTGTTCAGCCTCTCTGGACTTGGCCAACCTGATCTTTGGATATATATAGTTAGAAAATCTTGAACCCCTAAAACTACATTACCCAGAATGATTTTCCCTTTGTGCACGTTTGTGTGGTCACATTATTATTTTATAAGTTCTGTAGCTCCTCCCTCTTGCTCTCTTCTTTTGAGAGAGGGTTGGGTGGTTTAGGTAGTTATTTTACTTTAGTTATTATTAAAAAACCTTTAAAATATAATATTTAGTTATTGTATATTAATTTTAATCTTTACATTTAACAGAAATTCATTTGGGTATTATTGAAAGGTTTCTATCTTGGTGGGATTTGCCTCAAGTCCCTTTAAGAATCCAAGGTTGTGGAGCAGCTAGGTGGCACAGTGGTTAGAGTGCAAGGTCCAGAGTCAGGAGAGCCTGAGTTCAAATCTGGTTTCATACACTTCTTACCTATATGACCCGGGCAAGTCTCTTCATCCCATTTGCCTTACCCTTGCCCTTCTGTCTTAGCATTGTTACTAAGACAAAAATTGTTACTAAGACAAAAAAGGTCTTTTTTTTTTAAAAGAAGCCAAGGTTACCTCCTTGCCATGATGAGATATTGAATATTAGTAGCAGAAGATATCGATACTGTGTCTAGTTGTGTGAAGTTTGGGCAAAGCCCCTATCCGTCCAAGGGAAACAGCAAGCATACTGGTTGCTTAAATGGATTAGCTAGTAATTTCAGCAAAATGATTGATTCCCCCAGTCTTCTGTAGAGGTAGCCCGAGTGACCGATCCAAATCCCCCTCGGTTCTCAGGACAAATGAGAAATAAAACTCTGGGCTCCCAGTTGTCTGAGGTCATTCCCTTTTATCAGAGGTCAGCAAATTAGAGCCAAGGGCCAAGTCTGCTGCCACCATACAGTGAGGTAAGAATGGATTTTATGTTTTTAAATACAATAAAACTTTATTTAAAAATGTAAAAACCATGTTTAGCTCTTGACCCGTACAGGCAGCTGGCAGGATTTGGTCAGCATTTGGCCAGCAGTTTGCTGACCCCTGTTTTATGGGCTCTGATTGCTTCCACAAACACTTACAAGTCAGCAAAAAATTATGAAACCTTTGTTGAGTTGAGACAGCATAAGATAAAGTAGAGAATTACCACTGACCCAGTGAATCTGAGCATTGGCTATTGGACAAGACCTGGGCTTTCAGGGATGTGGGGAACTTCCAGGGATAAAACTCCTGTACCAAGGCAGACCTACTCTTGTCCTGCAATTTATCTTCTTAGAGACTCGTCTCTGGACACCGAAGGGCCAAGAGACCTTGTCAGAGGCAAGATTTGAACCCATTTCTTCCTCGACTCTGACCCTGGTTCTCTATCTATTACAACAGATTGTCTTTTAGCTGAGGCTGCTCTGCTACGCAACTCGGTCCTCTTGTAGATTCTTTTACCATAATTATGTGAGTAATTTAAGCAAATTAAAATGACTCTTGGATTAGCCAGATAATTGGGACCATGTAGCCCTGTTCCTTTTCTACAGTATTTTTAGTAAGGTAGCCTTAATGAGATGCACTAATTAGTACTTTGACACTGTGGTTCACTGACATTTGATTCTTCAGAGGAATGGCATAGACCTCCCATTCACCTTTTATTTCAATCAATCCATCTGGTATTTACTAAGTGCCCCAAGAGTGGGGCAGGAGAGGAGGAGATCATTCAATTTGTCGAAGCACATATTCTCAATATTATGATGAGAAGACAAGGGACCGGCGCTGCATTTTGTCAACCTGCAAGTTCATGATCGATCAGCAAATAGATAGGCCGGCCCCGTATTATGAATGAAATGGTGTGGTTTTTGCCGTTTATTGACAGTTGATAACTCCTGGCCATTGGTCCTGATAGAGTGACAGGGGTCGGGTCACGTCAGGTCAGAGACACAAGGGAAACCTTTGTCTCTTAGAATAGGGTCTCCTCTATGAAGGGAAGCAGAGGGTCAATACGAGAGCCACCTGTAGGCTCAGCCGGATTATTTCTTTTCCCCTCTGGCTGTGCCTTGACATGACCTCAAAGCAATTGTGTCCTGTGTTGCTCAGACACTGATTACATCCCCAAAAGTTGACCTTTGAACTCCCACAGGTGGCTTTGGAAGCCGGAGCTTACTGGGGATTTATAAAGGCCTAGAAATGCCATATAGGTCTGGAGGAAGCCATGAGATTCCCTCTGAATCTCTGAAGA
>NC_077227.1:711007277-711060852 GCF_027887165.1 Monodelphis domestica
ACACACAAAAAGAAAAAGGAGCTCCATCCTCCAGTCGTTTATGATGCTCTGATAGAATTGGTAGATTTATAGACTGTAGCACTGTAGAGATTTGTAGATAGAATAGCAGGAAGCTTGAAGGAGAAGGAAGTAGAGGAAAAAAAAACACAAACCTCATGAAAATTTATTTATTTATTGAGTTTAAAAAGAAATAAGCAGCCAATATGAGGACTAAGAGAAGGGAAAAATGAAACTGAAATGCAAAAGGTCCTTTTAAAAAAATTAAAAATATTTTACAGTCCTTACCTTCTGTCTTAGTATCAGTTCTAAGACAGGAGAAAGTCAAGGGCTAGGCAATTGAGGTTAAGGGACTTGCCCAGGATCATACAGCTCAGAAGTGACTGAGGCCAGATTTGAACTCTGGGCCTGGTGCTCTATCCACTGTGATATCACAAAAACCTCTGAAAGTACTCTTTTATCAATGTCATAGAAGTCTCTTCTCTTATACATTAATGACTATTTCTACAGTGGGCCTGCCTGAAGAAAATGAATGGCAAAGAGAACACTGGATACCAGAAGAATGGGACTGGTGAAGAAGAAAAATAGGCCCAATTAGGATGAACATTTTCTCTGCAACAATGACCCAACTAGATACCTTTATCTTCCAAAGGAGGGAAGACCTTGTCCAGCCTTGGTAGTCAGAGAGAGCAGAGAATAGGCATCAGGGTCTGATGGAGGGGGCCCGGTAGCACCCAGTCTTTGGAAGGAAAAGAATTGCAAGTAAGTACATGTTCAATAAAGATACCATAAAAAAAAAATCACTAGAGCAGTTGACTAAGACAGACAAAGGCTGACTGGGGAGGAAGAGAAAGGAATATTCCAAGAAAAGATCATTCTCAATGGATAAGTAATTTGCAACAAAGGAAACTGACTCAAAGTCTTCTGAGGAAGGTAAAGACTTCACATTAAATTCTACAAGGCCCTGGGAAATGATAATGGAACAACTCTAAGAACTTTTAGAATAGTTTAGAAGAGTAATCAAAGAATTAAATGAAAATAAATTGGGAAAATTGGGAAAGTAAAATGTCCCAAAGAAATGAGGACAGAAGTTAGAGGTCTTAAGGAGATACCAGCAAGCCTACCCAGACATTAATGGATTTAAAATAAAAGACAGTCCATAACAGCAGACTCTCTGAAAAAGAAAATGACAATTGAAATTCAAGAATGAAGAATGAAAAAGAATAATACTAGGATTATAGGACCACAATAAAAGCATCATGATAAAAACACCATTCTCTAAGACATCATGTAGAAAAGTGGATTTAATTTCCCAATACAAATCTATAGATAGCAATGGACAGGGAAAACAAAATTCAACAGTTAGTTGCATAGAAGAAACACATTTAAAACATATGTAGAGTGAAAATGATGGATCAGCACATAATCCATTCTGCTTGAGGTGACATTAAGAATATAGAATTTTCTGTCATGACTTTAGACAAGACAATAGCAAAAATGTGAAAGTCAAGAGAGGCAAAAGAGGGAAAATGCATTATACCTAAAGGTTCAATAAATAATGAAAAAATTATAATCTTAAGTATATATCAAATACAATAAGACAGCTGAAGTTATTAAAATAAAACCAAAGCAAAAATGTAAAAATTAGCACAGACTCTAATATCTTCTCCCAGAGGCAATTAATAACTTCAACAAGGCAATAGGGCACAAATTAAAATAAAAATTAAAATCGTTCCTATTTCCTTATGGTACTAACAAAAACACGGTAAGAATAATGAGATGTATTCTAAAAGACTAAAAAAATCATTATATATCTGAGAATTAAGCCACCAAAACACTCAAGATTTATAAAACTAAGTTCTCTGATGTGAGGTCCTGTTCAAATTTTGTCTTTGTATCCCTTTCCTAGCAGCATCTGACTCATAGTATTTGTTTAACAAATGCTTGCTGTTTGATTGATATGAATAAAACTATAAAACACTCCTTACAAAAATAATATAGGTATATTCATTGTTCATGGTTGGGCCACATCAATAAAGATGGCAATACTATCTAAAGTAATTTATAGTTTTGGTGCTATGTCAGTTAAAGTACTGAGAGAATACTTTCAACAACTGATGAAATATTTTTTTAATGAGTCACAAAAAGTCTAGAATCCCCTGGGAAAAAATGAGAAAAGTCTGAAAAAGGTAAATTAAATACCAGATCTCAGACTCTATTATAATTCAGTAGCCATCAAAAACTTTTTGACATTGGTTAAAACTGAACGTCATATCAATAGAACAAACCAACTAAAAACAAGGAGAAGCTATCCAGACCAGTGGTCCCAAGTCTGATAAACTTAAGAATATGAATCATGAAGGGAGAAATGTCATTTTGGACAATAACTGCTGACATTGTTTAGACCAACATTTTTGACCACAAAAACTCAAAGGACAATTGGACTCAAAAGAGGCCAACAATAAATAGAAGAGAATGAGATCAAGTATCTTAAACCACAAGGGCAAGGGGAAGAATTGTTAAGCAAGTAAAGGATAATGGAGAGTAAAAATATAAAATACAAAATTTTTACTAAATAGAATTAGAAATCCCAAAGAAAATAACTGAAGACAGAATTAGAAAACAAATAGTAGAGTAAAAAAGGCATTTGCCTAAAATATCAATGACAAAAACCCAATATCCTAAATAGTCACGGGATTGAAACAAATATGAAATGCCAAGACCCATTCCCTAATAGATAAGAGATCAAAGACACAAACAATTTTCAAAAGAAGAATTTCAAACTCTAAGTGAACCTTTAAAAAACATGTTCCAAATCACTAATAGTAGGAGAAATGCAAATTAAAACAAATCTGCAGTTTCACCTTATGCCATGCAAATTGGCAATGATGACAGAAGATGAGAAAGGTCAGTGCTGAAGGGAGTACCATGTAGTCAGCATTTAAAGGGCCAAATGAAGTAAATTCCTTACTGTTTACTAAGCATAAAAAGTCAATTTGGATAATTGAAGCCAAAAGGAACCCATTCTTTTCCTCAATTAATTTTTTTTGGCCTTTTTTTATCTTGAAAATTGCCACAATTCCCTCATTCTTTTTGCTTGTGTGGAGTCAGTCAAAACTTGCCCCTTAGTCCACACTAAAGCAGATGTAGTCCATGACCCTCTAAATCAGCCATTAAAATAGGAGTTGGTTTCTTGGACTCAGGCAAGAAGTAAACAAAGGCTAACTGAAGTTCCCTAGGGACTCATGGGAACAAGAGAAGGTCAAGCCATGACGGAAATGCCCAACTTTGGGCCACATGATAGCCTCATTCATGTTTTCAGGTAGTTTGAGGGAACATGAGCCAGTTTTTTATTCCCATCCCCGCTTGATGGTGTCTGAAGGGTTCTTGTTGATGATCCAGTATCAGAAGTTTAAATGGAGAGTCTATTTGGGAGAAATGCTGTGTTTCCCAAATCAGATGGCTTATCATGATACCCTGCCTCCTCCCTTTTATTTGTTCCTTTTTTTTTTTTTTTAATTTGGGAGGTTATGAGGAGCAGAGAGCAACGTGATGTAGGGTTGGAAATTGCATCTAATGGAAATGACCTCCCATCTGTTCTGACCTTGCCCGTCGGCCCTGGTGACTCTTCTCTGGGCTCATGGAAACTTGGGTATCTTCCTGCTTTTCTCCATCCCACTCAGTCATGGTAGTTATGGTTGGAAGGGATGGGAGGGGAAGAGATACATTTATATGTCAAGAAGCCTGCCCCATAGCTGGTCTAGTTGTTTATCAGACAGGGAGCATTACCGGGGTGTTTCCTTCTGCTATTAATAAGATTGTCAGCACTCCTTCCTGTTCTGAATAGTGGAGGAGAGCGATTAAGGCTGCCAGAATGAGAAGCTCACTCTTTTTAATTAGCCCTAATGCAGTGAAGGTTGTTTTCTTGCTCTGGCAGAGGGGAATAGTAATTAATATGGTGAGGAGACAGACGGAGAGTTCAAGGCCAGCATGTGTGCCCCTGACCCGGGGGTCACTTGGGAAGGGGGGCTGTGGGCAGAGGGCGCTCACATCTATAGGCCAGCGAAGACAATAGCCCAGTTCCCACAGGGTTGGACAAAGGCCTGGCTGTACTTCTCAAATCTCATCTCGCAACTGCCACATTAGAGATAAATTCTGTTCTCCTGCTCCCCTAAAGTGACTGGCTCTCCTGACCTCCAATTTAGGTGTTTTTTTGTGTTTCTAATGAACGACTTTCTTCACACTTACACTTCTAAATGTAGCCTTAAGGTCCCTTTGCTTCTTGACTTCTGCATGTGTGACTCCCATTAAGGCTTAATGGGTGCTGGGTTTGCAAGCCTAAGTAGCGGACAATAGGCTCTTTAGTCCATTTACCTTAAAGCTTGCCAAGCATCATGGGCTCCTGAGGCTCTATACCTAGTTGAATTTTTACCCCCCCCCCCAATTCAAGAGGCAGCTTAATTAGAAGAGAAGTGTCTAATATCTCCACGCCTTTGCAGATGCTGTCCCCAAGACATGACATGTTCTCTTTCTCCTCATTTCTATCAAAATCCCTAAGGTTCCCTCACAACTCCGTGGTCACAGCTTATGAGAAGTCCACCCCAGTTGGAAGGGGTCTTTCCCCCCACCCCAGATTAACATAAAAGTCCATAGATTTAGAGCTTTGATGAACGATAGATATCACCTAGTCCAATTGTCCCCATATAACAGGTGAGAAAACTGAGACCCACAAAGGTGGATAACCTATAGATAATAAGTGGCAAAGTCAATATTTGATCCTTTCACCCCAGTTCCAGTTCTTCCTTCACTGCACTTCACCGATGACTTGTATCCCTAGAAGATGGTACATTCTCAAAAAAAAAGCCCATCAAATCAGATATTGGATCAATTCCAAATGGATCAGTCATTAGCAGCTTGTGAATTGAACATACCTACACATGTGAAGGAGGCTCACTCATTCCTCTCTCTGCATCAGCCAAGGAATTGTCCAAGATTGTTCTTTCCAATGACTAGATAATGTCTAATAATGGTGAATGGGAGCTCAGATGCTTTCCCCACAGAAATGTGTGCAAAATACCTCTTCCCCCCATTCCAAAGCTGAAACCCAGTCAGACTGCCCTTTGTCCCCCCCAAATAAGAATATCTCGTGGCTCGTTGGAGAGAGGGGATGCTGTCCAAAGGTGATGTCTTCTTGAATGACAGAGAGATGTGAAGTCACTGCTAATAAAAGAAAACATTTAGGATTTGAAGCACCTCTCACTGGGTTGAGATTTGGATCTCACTTGCGATGATTTGGGTTTTCCCAAGGTTCCATTTAGCCTGTCCTTTTCCCTTCTCTGAAAAACAAATAAATTTGGTGTTACTTCTTAACTCTTTCAGGTCAACACTGATGTCATGAGCATCAACCATGAATCATGGCTCAGGCGACAATTTAAAAATAACATTGGCAGGGTTGTGAATGCAGGCCAGACACCCAGGCACAATAGCAGGATACCGTAAATTAAGCTATAAGTCTAATCAGAATAATAAACATTGTGACGTCTTTATGCCCAGAGAAGAAAGGGATGAGAAAGGACCCAACCTTGGCCAGTCTGAGACTTAATAAATAATAGATACTGTTGATTTCTGGAGCTGTGTAGAGTGCATAGAGAATATATGAGGGAGGCAATGACCTTTTGCCTCACGTTTTTACATATTACAAAAAAAAATAAACATAATGTGTTCTTCACTGTGGGCCAAAGAGAGTAGGAACTGTGATTTCAATGATATAAAGAACTCCTAGGGATGAAACTACCAATGAATATCTATACCTACTTTGCAAATTAGGGATTTAGAGAATTGCCTGGAACCCCAAATGGTTAAGTGACTTGCCTAGGATCACATAACTAGTATGGGAGAGAAGTAGGACTTGAACCCATATCTCTTTGACTCTAAGGTCAACTCTGGTTTATCTCTACCATGATGCACCTCATTCCTTGCTATATTCTGGTTAATCTGAGTCTCATTAGTCATGTGCATCTTTGAAAATAAAGGCAATGGTGGATAGAGGGTTAACCTTAAGGCAAGAAGAGCTGGGATCATATCAACTCTGATAACAGTTTAGGTGATTATGGGAAAGACACTTATCCTCCCCAAACCCCTAAGAAACTCCTTAATTTGCCAAATTTCAGACAAGTTTTTAGCATGCAACCACAGGGGAAATTCCTTACCAGGAATTCCCCTGTAGCAGTAAAATTATAAAAAAATAAAATAAGCAAAAAAAATAATTTTTCAGATGCCAACATGTTTCTCAATCAGTGCAAAACACAGATATAGGGTAAAACTTTTATATCCAAAATTTGTCATTCATAACCATTTCATTTTATAAATTTAATTACAGGTATACATTTGAGCTCTTAATTATGAAGTTAGTTTTCACTATTTTGACCTAAGTTCTTTGCAAAGTCATAATCATGTCACTTTCTCTGACTAGAAAAAAACCCTACCAGACTGTGTACTCCCCATTCATAGTGGCTAGAGCTCTTGGCTTAGAGTCATGCAGACTTGAGTTCAAACCTTGCACTCAGATATTTCTTGAGATATGTGACTCTGGGTATTGTGTAAACTTTTTTTTTTAGCCTCAGTTTCCTCATCTATAAAATGGGAATAATAAAATCATCTCCCTCATAGGGTTGTTGTAAAGATCAAATGAGATGATTATGTCAAAGGCTCTACAAGCTTCAAAAATTACATAAAAGGTTTTTTTTTATTAAAAATATTATCATTACCCTCCTTCCTGTTTCCCTTTGTCTTTTTTTATGTCTTCCTCTTTACGTCCTTTCTGCCCTTTTTGCCTCTCTTACCTCTCTTTCCCTAACTCTCCCTTTCCTTTACTCTGGTGGACCATTCAGAAAGGAGAGAGGCTCCATCCGTCACATGAAAAGGTCAGAGGTTGCTTCTCACCACATACATATGCAGAAAGGGAGCCCAAATGTGATTAATTGGCCCAGCCAGATTGCAGGCACAGTTAGCCAATTTGTCACAGGCTGGGTTTCGGTCATCTCGATTGGGCTGCCTTTGGCTGATGTGCAGCCTGGAGGTACTGGCCAGCTGTTATTTGCCAGTTAGTATGCCTTGGTGCACTGCCAGCCATAGGAAGTGAATGCATTTTGAAAACCTATTACATAAGAATCCTAAGACAGACAGACAAACAGAGAAAATAAGAGAGTCAGAGATAGAGGAATGGTCAGAATGTCAGAGACAGAGGGAGAGAAAGACAAAGGCAGAGATATAAAAGGAGAGAAAGACAACAGAGAGAGACAAAGAGAGATAGACAGAGGCAAAGACAGAGATGCAAAGATAGAGGCAGAGAGAGATGAAGAAGGGAGTTAGGGGAAAAAATGAAGAGAGAAGGGAAGAGAAATCAAGAGTAATTTGGAAAATATTTGCCCCAAATGGTCATTACAAATGGAAAGACATAGGCTGAAGTTTTTGTTGTCTTTTTCTTTTTCTCAAAAGACTGCTGATGGTGTGATTTTCAGGGGATGGTGGAATTCTAGAGGAAAGATGACCATATCAGGAAACTCTCCCTATTGGTCTGTGTTGCAAGCCAACAACATGGTGTCAAAAGCCACCCTTATCAGTGGAAGGCCTGCTGTGTTAAGACTTTGCCTATTCCTGTAGAACTTTGTTCTTTTTCCATTTATTGTTTCATAAGAATTTTCTGTGATAGTTAAGGCAAATATTAGTATCTTGGTTTTACAGATGGAGAAACTGAGTCATAACAAATCCAAGTGATTAGTCTAATATGACATGGTTATCGGTGGAGCTAGCAGGAAACCAGAGTTTCTGACTCTTGGCTCAGGGTTCTTTGCATGACATCATACCAAAGAAACACACTAGCCAATTTATCTTGGCCTTGGATGCTACAGCTGGGCAGGAAAGCCAGATGATGAACCTTTTCTATGGAACAATCTTCAGGCTCTATGTGTCTGGGGCAGAAGTCCACTGACAGAGTGCTGGGACAACTGGTCCACCTGAGGACTGATTAAAGAACTAACCATCCTAAGATATAATAATTAAGAGCCATTAGTCATAAGAGACAATCCCCAACACACCAATTCCCAGAAACAAAATATGGAACATGTCTAAGGTAAGACTGCTAAATTTAAGTGCAGTGCTCTACCCAGTATCCTACCTTCCATAGTGTAATGGATGGAGTGCCAGTCTTAGAGCACATTCATGTAGACTTTGCAGGTATCTATCAGAAGCTAGGAAGTACCCAAATGGGCACACACACACACACACACACACACACACACACACACTTCTTAGCTTCTGATAGGTACCTGCAAAATCCCTGGGAAAACAAGACATGGGAAACAGAGCCAACATAGGGATTGAAGAATAAACTGGGCTATTACCCTTCAAACTCAGAGGACCAAAACAACATCACTATGTCGGGGTCAAATGTACAGTGTATGTCCATTTATGGCCAATCAGACCAATATGAACTCAGAAGATTCTATCACAGGTCAGAAACAAATAGCACATATGAACATTTGGAACAGAGAGGTCTCTAAATTTGTGCATCTCAAGAGTTTTTTGAACCACTTCAAATATGCTTTGCCCATAGAGCACAGCTTCTTCTTTGATGCAGATCCGCCATGTTGGATGGTCCTATGCCAGTTTCTTCCTGTTTCTCCAGACACTAAAGTTCTTCAAAGAGACTTTGAGTGTCCTTGTACCACGCCATATGAATGCTGACCCTGTGTGACTCCTTACAATAGTCTTTTAGGTAATCATAAATTTGGCATTTGAATAATGTGGCCAGCCCATTAGAGTTGCACTCTCTATAGAAGAGAGTGATTTCTTGGCAGTTCAGCTCAAGAAAAAACCTCAGAGTCTGGTCCCTTATCTTAACAGGTAATCATCAGAATATTCCTAAGATAATTCAAATGGAAGAGATTCAGTTTCTTGGCATGGTACTAGGATATTGTCCAGGTTTCACAGGCATATGACAATAAGGTCAGAACAATGACTCTGTAAGCCTTTGGTTTTGTAAACCGCTAATACCTCATTCTCTCCCAATACTGAGCTAGCTCTGGCAATGTATAAATCAACTCTGTCATCTATATGGACATCCCCAGAAAACAGATTGCCAAGCTAAGTCACTTATCCACTATATTCAAAATTTTCTCCATTTGCTGTATGTAACCAATGGTTCCACCTATGGATCTATGGCACTGGCTAATGGAAAATTTCTCTTTTCTTTATGTTAATTTCCAGGCCAGTTTCTATACTTACTATGTTGATCAAGGTATTTCACTAACAATGGAAAGAATTATTTCAACATAAAAAATGGACAGGATCTGTGACTGACTGGATATAAGAGACAAAGTGGAGGTAGGAGTCAATAGTGACTCAAGAAAGGGTTGGTCCTTCATGGGGAATAGTGTTGCCACTGACCGAGAAAGAAGTTGGAAGTGAATGTTGGTTTCTGTGGGAACAGTAAAATATAGAATTTTTATAATGTTTTAAAGGATAAAAAGTTATTTGTATATAGTATCCCAACTGATCTTTAAAAGAAAATTACCTTCCATCTTAAAAACAGTATTGTATATTGATTCCAAGGCAAAGGAGCAATAAGGGCTAGGCAACAAGGATAAAGGGACTTGCCAAGGATCTCACAACTAAGAAGTGCCTGAGGCCAAATTTGAACCAAAGACCTCTTATCTCTAGGCCTGGCTCCCAATCCACTGAGCCACTTAGCTGCTCCCTCATTTGATTTTTCAACAATCCTATGAAGGAAAGACACTAAAGATGCTATTGTCCCCATTTTATAGACAAGAAAAGTGAAATGGAAATGTTGGATACAATTACAAAACTACTACATCTTAGAAATAACATTATAAACCCAAGACTCTGCTGATCCCAAGGCCCTCTCAGTGCAGTAGCCTTTCCATGAATCAAGAAGATGATGGGCTCAGTTTGTGCCCTCCTCTTTCTTTCTTTCTCACAAGGTAAATAGCTTCCCCTCTAATAGGAACCCAGCTTCCAACTTTAATTTTAGCTTCCTTCTAAATACCCAACTTTCTTGAGACTAAATGGATAAAGCCAATATAGGACTGATTTTAGGAAATGGAGATTGGGCGGGAATTAGATCTCAGTGTTCTATGATGCCAATATATTGACAATGGGCTAGAGTCACTGATACCATATGTAAAAAAAAAATCTAGGCCTTACTCAAAAATGATTTTTAGGCTTTAATCTTTAGTAAGGGTGATAAAAATAAAAACAAACTCAATTGCTAAGTAAACATAAGGTCTTTCCTAGAAAATACTGTTGATGATATGAATTTTCTCACCCTCTTCTCCAAATGGAAGATCAAGGTCCTTGTAGAATGAATGAATTGAATTTCCAAATAGAGACAAGGAATAAATGGAATGTCTGGGAATCAAAGTTCATTGCCACTAAACTTCAGAACATTTATTTTTCTCATAGAAAATCTTCAGGCTGTAAATTTCATTTCATCCCTGTTATTAATTCTGGAATTTAGGAATCTAGTGGCTTTTCTCTCAGACTGCAAGGGATTTGTCTGGTTGGTAGGGTATGGGTTCGGTTTCACTCATGGCCTTTTCAGTGTTCAACAAACAAAGATCTCACATTCATGGGAGAAAATTATAGCAAACCATTTCCTCTAGCAATGACCTAACCTTGCCTCAGGTGTGCTCTTTCACAGCTAGTGAGAAAGAAACCCATCCACCCACCTTGAGTCCTGCCATCTTTATAATTGCTACTTCTTCAATGACACCCCTCTTGGTCACAGAGAACTGTGTAGCAACAAGAAAACTTGTGTCACTGGAGGCTGAAGTTGGGGGGCAGGGAGTGGTCAGAGAGGTGAAATGTTGACACTCTATCCATTAAGCAACCTAAGGCATTTGGATTTGTGCCAGATCAGCAAACTCTAAATCAGTATATTCCAACTGGAGGATTTATGGCGGATCTACAAAGATGATAATTTATTTAAGCTCTCGTGCCTAGAATTTCTTGTCTTTTTTTTCTGTTGATTTTTATTGGCACGGAATGTTTTACATTTACTTTTAAACATATATCACTGTGACAAGGATGCTTAGATGATGACTATAAATGAAATATGTATCCTGAAGATATTTATGTAATTTAAAGAAATTATTTTTCAGGTTTTATCCAAAAGAACTTGTTCAGTTAGTGTCTTGCTGGTGCCTCATCACATTTTACTAATCTCATACTAATACTAGAACTAGCCCACATTATTTAAACATACTAAATATGTAAAAATATAAATTATATTTAAAAATCTCTTGTATAATAAATTATGTTCACTATGTTAAAATACCAATTTCTAGAGAAAATTGTTTTAAGAAAAATAGCTAATCATGGTACCCTGAGAAAATAGCACTTTTCTGGAATAATTTTATTTTCAAGTACAAGAGATTTGGAGGCTGTTGTTTCATTCTGCATTCCATTATTTCCTTTTCCATTCATTTGCTGAGCAATCATCTCCTAAAATATTGCACTTCTGCAGTGGTATCAACTGGAGTTTTGTTTTTTTTCCCTAAAAAGATATGTGATTTTAATTGAATTAAGTTTAATTAGGGAAATTAACAGTTAAGCATATCAGACATAAGCTTCCTCTGTTTATACTTCTGTTATCAAGATAATTTAGTGCCAAAGCAGAATGTGCATGACCAAAATTCCAATGCAACAAGCAAGATTGCTTGAGGAAGAAGATGGGGGAAAGTAACAGTGGCTGGTTAAGTCTGAGTCAATAATTTATGCATTGGATTCATTATATGATTTGAGTTCTAGACAAAGAGTAGTTGATAGTAACAGAATATACTCTAAAAAGAAGACAGAAACATTATTGCCTAGCAAAAGTGTGGGATAGATGGAAGCAATTCTTATTCTTTTTTAACACCTCCCCACTTGCCAGTGAAATCCTGCCAAACTTTACTAATTCAGAACAACTGGAACGTATGACTTGTCTGAATGATTTTTTTTTTTACAAGAAATAGTTTGATTAACTTTAAGGAGCAACATTTACCCGAAAGTGGTGCCTAGCAAAAAGTCTTTAGCAAATCTGCTTTAATAAATAGATGGGGATGAGTTCTAATTAGCTTGTTAATCATTTGCATGAAAGTCGGGGCATACTGGAGAGCAGTATTCCCAAACTATATCGGGGACTCGGGCTTTTGACATGCTATTAATAAGGGTTCCTTAAGAAAATGTCAAAGCTATTGATACTTGACTTACTTTTATTACTATTAATACTTTGTTTTAATGTGTGTAATTGGAAATTATATATACCTATCTGTGTACATATGTACAGATCCATAAATACATCCATACATGTGTATGTATGCTGGTTGGTTGGTTGGTTGGTTGGTTGGTTGGTTGGTTGGTTGGTTGTTGTATTTTGTACTTGAAGAGGACCAAAATGACATCACGATGTTGAGGTCAAGGCACAATGCACCTGACTATGGCTGATCAGACCGGCATTGTCACAGTCTAGGCACAAATGCCCAATATGAATATTTGGGGTGTAGACGTCTCTAAATCTGTTTATCTCGTGTATCTTTTCCGCTACCACAATTCTGATTTGCTCATAGACCACAATGCCTTTTTCGATACAGACATGTCATGCTGGATGATCCTGCACGAATATCTCTCAGGTTTTCCCATAGCTACCAAAGTTCTTTAAAGAGACCTTTAGACTCTTCTTGTGTCTCTTCTTCTGACCTCCCTATGAGTATTTGCATTTTGTGAGTTCTCTGCATACATGTGTATATATGTACATATATATATATATATAATATTTGTGGCATCAATAATCTATAAAGTGTTTTGCAAACCTTAAAGCACTATATAGATGCTTGTTGTTATTTTTATTGGTGGTGGTGATGGTTTTTATGTGATATGCTGAGTATTATACCAAAAAAAGTTAAAAATAACACCTGCCCTCAAGGAGATCACATTTTAATGGGGAAGACAACATATAAATAATTAGGTGCATTCAAGATAAAAAGAAAGTAGATGAATGGCCCTCTCAAAAATGGAAGGTAATATAGCATCTTACAGGACTAGGAAAGTCTTCTATAGTAAATGGCATATGTGCTGAAACTTGGAAAAAAGACAGGGATTCTGCAAAGTGAAGGTGAGAAGGGAATGTATTCCAGGCATGAAGGAGAAAGATGAGAAATAGAGTATCATGTGTGAAGTAAAGCAAGTAGACTGGTATAGTCCAACTGTAGAGTTTGTATAAGGAAATCAAGTTTAGAACTAGAAAGTAAAATGAGTTTAATTTTTCTCAGTTCTGTCCTGAAATATCTCCTGATCCCTACTTATTCCAGGAATATTCCATATCCCAAGCACCAGATTCTCTAGGTTCCATTCACTTATTTTATGTTCAAAAGCATTCCCTAGGCAAATTTACCTGGTAAAAACTATCACGGTGGTGTTTGCCAAGCATCCATCTGCCATGGCTGGGATGTAGGATTAGGATGACCTCTAAGATCCCACGTAGTTCTAAATATCTATGATTCTCAATGAGTCCTTGAAAAATTTGTTCTTGTACTTGCTTTTTAACATTCCTTCTTCTCAGTCTCATAACTTGTCGTGTCTACAAAGACATTGAGCATGAGCCAAGAGGCAAATTCTGCTTTTGACTTATGAAAACCAACCAAAATGAGTTTGGAGAGACTTGTCAGCTGAAGTTTTGGAAGAAACTCATCACCAGAAAGGACAAGCTGATCCCTGAGATCCTTCTTAGACATTATGGGTTGGCCATCAGGTGATAATTTGTTGTGTGGAGGGAGCAAAGCAGGTAGTGAGTATAGATCATTAAGTCATCTACTAAGGTAACTGTAAATCTCAACCCACGTCATGGAGATGAAATATCCAAACATGAAATCACAGATCCTTAACATCAATCAACAGGATTTATTAAGTGCCTATAAGGGACTTGTACTGTCCTAGATGCTATGGATACAAATAAAATGATTGAAACCACCTAACTTTGAAGGAGTTCACATTTTTAAAATATTAAAGGACAAAATAGAAAGATTTGATACACCAAAACAAACCAGCCAGTGCCTATGTTAGCTGCATAATGGAATAAGCAATTCATTCAGAGTGGAAGGGAGGAATAGTTTTCAAACCTAGTTCTGTTCCTTATTTCACCTTAAACAAGTTACTAGTCATCAGGGCCTCCACTTCCTTGTCTATAAAATGAAGGCATTTCCAAAGAGATGAATAGAAAGAGGAAATGGACCCACATGCTTGAAAATATTGACAGCAGCTCTTTTTGCTCATTGATGAGTTCCTTTAGGATCCTCCATTTTGCAGTAGGTCCAAGAGGAACTCATCAAAGAGCAAAAGAGGGTTAAAGAATGTTCCATGATTAAAAACAAAACACAAGGAAGAAGGAATTTTCTAGAATGAGGAACCACGGATACTGAAAGGACATCCAAAATGAGAAGGGAGCTGAGAAATGGTAACACATTCTAGAGAGTCAAAATCAGAGCCATGAAAAGAAAGAAGGATGGTCTTCCTTGAAATGGAAGTTCTAGGAAGAACTCACTGGTGGGAAAAGGGGAGCAGAGGGGTGAAGAGATATTCCAAGGTAAGGAGGTCACAGATACTAAAGGAACTTCCAAGGTGAGAAGCTATATATCCTTGATCCTATATAAACCAGTTGCATTTAAGCAGAGAGCCCTTGTACCATCTATACATAGTCAATTATCTTACAAATAGGTAAAGTGATTGGTTGGAGTACAGATGGCCCAGAGTAAAACATTAGTGAATCTGGGGACAAAAAAAAAGTCAAAATCATCTATCCTATTGATCTCCAATTGAATGTTGATGAATTGTTTCTTAGTAGCTAAAAGGTAGTCCCATTTTTACCAATGTGCTTCAGACAATTTGTCTTCTAATTTCAAGTCAGTTGTTACCATTTTAATCCATTTGTTGTAGCATCAGTAAAGTAAAAAGTTAGTTCTTTTAGGCATTATTTATTTCCTAGCCCATTCCTGTTTCTCCACTTTTATTTCCCCTCCCACCAGTGATGAAATGGAGAGCACAGGTTTCTGATCTTTTTATGCCCCTACATCTGGGATGTATTGTTGAATGCTGCCGAAGTTGTCCAAAAACTTGTCACTAGATTTTTGTTTATTCAAAAGTTGAAATGAAGTGAAATCCCTTTAATTTGTAATGTCAGTTTGATGCCTGTGTTAATCTTCCATGAGGTTTTAGGATCTGGGGTTTTGGGGGTGGTTTCATTCATGCAATAATCCATAATGGATCTGGAGCCAAATGTTTCCCTTTTATTTTTTTTCCCTTTTTGCTATGGAGGTCAGAGTGAGCATACAACAATCTTTGCTGGAAAAAATGTGCATTTTCTCTGTTTTCTTTTTAATATATACAAAGGAATTTGGATGTTTTGCCAGCCAAATTTCCAGCATCTTGCTTTGAAATCTGGCTTTTTCATTATGTTGAAAAGCAGTAACAACCCAATGGAGGAAGAAAGGGAGAACTGTTTTGCATTTGGAAATACCAACAAAACCACAATCCCACCCTTTCTGGAAATTTATCACCAATGTATACTGAAGCCTTGTATATATAATGGAATGCAGGACTTGAGCTGTTTTCTTTGGGATTACAACATCACACACACACGTACACACACCAACTACAGCAATTCTTCCATGACAGATTTGAATACTTTTCAGTGATATGCTTTATTTTTAGAAACTCCATTATCACAAAGGTAAAAAATAATGGTAAACTTAGTTGTTTTTCAGTCATTTTAGTCATGTCCTACTCTTCTTTACCTCATTTGGAGTTTTCTTGGCAAAGATAATAGATTGGATTGCCATCTCCTCCTCCAACTCATTTTATTTCATGAGGAGACTGAGGCAAGCAGGGTAAAGTGATTTGCCCAAGGTCACACAACTAGTAAATATTTGAGGTTTTCTTGGCAAAGATACTGGAGTGATTTGCCATCTACTCCTCTAGCTCATTTTACAAATGAGGAAACTGAGGCAAAGCAAGGTTAAGTGACTTGTCCAGGGTCACACAGCTAGTAATTTTCTGAGTCTGCATTTGAATTCAAGTCTTCCTGACTCCAGGTTTAATACTTTATATACTAGACCTTTTAGTATAGGTATGACTTGAAAGATGGCGATTATCCTTACTGTGACACCTAAGCAGGGCATTCTTCCCTCCCTGTTGCTACAGGAGAAGTTATTGTGTGTTCTATGAGTTCCCTTGATCATGTAATGATAATCTCTGTTCCCCTTGGAATAGTCCCCTAATCAAGATGGCATGCATGACTATGGTCCAGACAATCTCTCCCTTATTCCCAAGTTTACAACTGTGCAGGTCTCTAGCCTTGGAATCTTCTCCAGATCTAAGACTTAGTCTAAGCATCAGTCCTGTACCAAAGACAAACTTCTGTCCTCTATGATTGTTGCCAGCCACCCTGTGGCTAAGGGAACTCAAGCTTCCTTTAATGTTATCTATATCAATGGTGATTGCTGATCAATTTTATTTGGTTATAGTCTCTTTGGTCTCATTCTTATAACCTCCACTCTAACTGGTAGGTTCAACACCTAGTTGCTGGCTGAATATTTCTCAAACCCCAAGAACCTAGAGATTGGAGGTGGGGGTGATTTTAAATACTTTTGTTAATAAGTCCTTATCCAGTGTGCTCCTCAATAATTACTAGACAGACAGACTTAATTAGCTTTTTAGAAAATGATATTTACTGAGATAATAAAGTAAGAATACTTGACATTTAAATGTTCCTCAACAAGTCTGGTACATACTTTTCCCCCTTCCATATGCCAAGTCCCTTAAAAGAGGATGCTGAAGCACATGTAAAGGGTTAACTCACAGAAACTTGGTCTCTGCAGGACTTTTTCTCCCTTCATGAAGTTCCCTTTAAGTGTTAAGTTTTCAACTCTAAGGGCAAGTAACCTTATAAAGTCCAAAGCTATCTTTTTTTCATTTGTCTTTGGCTCCCAATTCTAACACAGCTACAATGTTCTGGGGATGCTGCTAGCAACACTAATGAGAGGTTCACAAGGTCATCATCTGGTAGTACAAAGGGTAAAGTGGGTCATTCGGAAATGGAGGTTCTCATTTACTCTTCTTTCATCTTCTCTTCTTCCTCTTCCATTTTTCCTTCTCTTCCTTCTTCTTCACAATGATTATCTGTTAATTGGATATTACAAAACCAACTAATTTGTATCATTGGCATCCATCCATCCATCCGTCCATCTATCTATCTATCTATCTATCTATCTATCTATCTATCTATCTGTCTGTCTGTCTGTCTGTCTATCTATCTATCTATCTATCTATCTATCTATCTATCTATCTATCTATCTGTCTGTCTGTCTGTCTATCTATCTATCTATCTATCTATCTGTCTGTCTGTCTGTCTGTCTGTCTGTCTGTCTGTCTGTCTTTTCGTCCATCCATCCATCCATCCATCCATCCATCCATCCATCCATCTATCTATCCATCTATCTATCTATCTATCTATCTATCTATCTATCTATCTGTCTGTCTGTCTGTCTGTCTGTCTGTCTGTCTGTCTGTCTGTCCGTCCATCCATCCATCCATCCATCTATCTATCCATCTATCCATCTATCCATCCATCTATCTATCTATCTATCTATCTATCTATCTATCTATCTATCTATCCGTCTGTCTGTCTGTCTGTCTATCTATCTATCTATCTATCTATCTATCTATCTATCTGTCTGTCTGTCTGTCTGTCTGTCTGTCTGTCTGTCTGTCCATCCATCCATCCATCTATCCATCCATCCATCCATCTATCTATTTATCTATCTATCTATCTATCCATCCATCTATCTATCTATCTATCTATCTATCTATCTATCTATCTATCTATCTATCTATCTATCTGTCTGTCTGTCTGTCTGTCTGTCTATCTATCTATCTATCTATCTATCTATCTGTCTGTCTGTCTGTCTGTCTATCTATCTATCTATCTATCTATCTATCTATCTATCTATCTATCTGTCTGTCTGTCTGTCTGTCTGTCTGTCTGTCTGTCCGTCCATCCATCCATCCATCCATCTATCTATCCATCTATCCATCTATCCATCCATCTATCTATCTATCTATCTATCTATCTATCTATCTATCTATCTATCCGTCTGTCTGTCTGTCTGTCTATCTATCTATCTATCTATCTATCTATCTATCTATCTATCTATCTATCTATCTATCTATCTGTCTGTCTGTCTGTCTGTCTGTCTGTCTGTCCATCCATCCATCCATCTATCCATCCATCCATCCATCTATCTATTTATCTATCTATCTATCTATCCATCCATCTATCTATCTATCTATCTATCTATCTATCTATATATCTATCTATCTATCTATTGACTGTCTATCTATATACAAGCATTTTATTACTTACTGACTGTTGGCCAGGCATGGTGCTAGGTGCTGAGGATACAAAGACTAAAATTAAAAATGCATGCTCTCAAGGAGTTTACATTCAACTTTTTAAAATGTCCCAATACAAAGACTTTGCAGTCATACCCATTCAAACCTATTCCCTATTCTAATATCATAGTGGAAAATGTTTGTAGATCACTATGGTAAGACTTAGTTGAATTGTAAATGCATAAAATATCAGTAGTTTTAGCCTAGTCCATGTTCCTTTCAGTGGAAATTTGAAAGCAGCTGGTAAGCTGCTTCCTGCCAGTACCATAGGGGACATTACCAACTTCCCATGTCTTTTCCCTCTCTAGTCCTCTGGGATATTCTTCCCATGATCTGACATTATGGGAATTTTGCCAATCTGGTTATTAACCCCTGATTCTTGGAAGGGAAAAAAAACTGTGAGAGATACATAAAAAAGATACTAGAAGAAAAGGGGGGGGGGAGGGAAAGAGAGGAGTGGGGAGTTAAATACTGTGAGACAAACTACAGCAACTTTCTCCAGACTACCTAAGAGTAGCTCTGAACAGCAGAAGGGGGGATTCAAGAAGCACAGGGTGGAAATAGTCTATGAATCTTTTAAAAGTACTAGTGATACCGACATTAATAATACTTTCCGCACCAAAGACTACACGGGAGTGGAATGGAAAGGTTGGGGGGAAAGTGGCCGCCATTTGGAATGAGGTCTTTTATCTTTGCCTTGATTGTGAAACAGATGAGTCAGCTCTTTACTCCCCAAGGTTGAGGAATTCATGGCGTGTTTCCACTGTCTGTTTCATTACTTCGTGTCATAGACTTAATACCTATTTGAAGCCTAATGGCTGTTGAATTACAGTGAATGTAGAATATGGTTTTAAACTAGATGGTTTAGGAGATAGAATTGCATTCTTATTCCCTGTTTAAAGTTCTTGGAACAGTCAAGCCCTCAATCTAAAAAATTCTTTTAATCCCCTACAATCTCAGTCTGTTTCTGCTGAATTCTAGCCCAGATCTGATTTTTATTGATGTTTTAAGCCTACAGTTAGAAGTGAGTTTATTCTACCTGTCTCCCCAGATAATTTTTGGAAAATAAGACATCTTTTAAAAAATCTGAGAGACAAACTTCTTTGGCTATCAAGAGATGGTTTGTCTCCCAAGAGGTAGCTAGAAATGGTAAATGGGGGAAGAGGAGAAGGTATGCATCATAGCCGACACTCAATTATCACCACAATGACATTAATAATTGAAATCTACATAATTTTATTCAATTAAGTTATATTTTTGTTGTTGAGACAGAATCTCCCTCTCTCATATAAGTTAAAAATGCAGTTTTCAGACATGGGTTTAACCTCACCACTGATTATCATGAAAATTTTGACCCATTTCATTTCTGAACTGGTAGTCCCCTATTCCCAGGGACTCACCATATTGATGGCAGATTTAATGTAGACACCCAAGTGGCTTTAGCTCTACTGTGACTTGGAACCCCAAAATTCAAGTGATCCTCCAAGGGATCCTCCCATCAGTAGCAGCCATTACAGGCACTGCTTGGCTCTCTTATTTTAGTGCTAAAGTGATTTCTCCCAATTAAACTTTTTAAGAGATCAACAGATCAGTCAAATAAAAACAACCTAAAAATCTTCCTTTAATTTCTTATCTCAAATAGGAAATAACTTTTAAAGAGGAGAGTGGGAACCAGAATTCATTTCTGGCAAACTCTAGACTTACCTCAGATCCTAAGGTGTTCTGCAGAGCACCCTTGGGAAGAATCCTAGATGGGAAAAAGTTGATGGGCAGGATTTTGTCAAAGAGCATCATTGATGGACAAATGGAGACAGCTAGTGTTTCCACATGAATCAGGCTTCCTGATCTTTTCTCCTTGATTTACAGCAATCAAGGCCAGAAGAGATGGATTGGGCATCAAGAACCTTGGGACTTTGGGTTCAGTTTTCACTCTTTAAACTTGGACCAGACACATAAGTGTAGGAAGACCATAGCATGAAAAGGTACCCAAAGAGGGGAACCTTTCTTTGAGAGAAAAGTTGTTAGTTATCACAATATCTTCATTGTCAAGCGTCATGGATTGGACCTGGACTCAGAAAGACCTGAATTTAAAGCTGGCCTGAAATACCTAATGGCTGTGTGGTCCCAGGCAAGTGACTTAAACCTCTCTCGGTCTCAGTTTCTGTATCTGTAAAATGGGAATAATTAATAGCACATATTTCTCAGGATTGTGGGGAGGACCAAATTAGGTAATATTTATATAAAATACTTTGCAGTCCTTTAAGTGCTAGCGATTGGTTCTTGCATGGGTATCTATGAGTTTTCATGGGTTAATACTATCCATTGGGCATGAAGTGTAGTTCTCTATGGTCTCCTTGACATGAAGGGTTGAGATAATTATTTTCTTTGACCAAAATGATCTAGCTAATAGCCTTTAACTTTCCCTTTTCATGTATCTGACCAATGATCTTGAAGTTCATTGCAGTAGGCTACAGCACAGAATTACTACCCCTGCCCTAAGGAAATTTGGGTGGTAAATGGGAGACACAATTAACATCTAGAAGAAAAGCTTAGATAAATAGATAGATGACCTAGATGTGTGGGTATAGGTGTGTGTATGTATATGTACATACTTACATACATGTGTTTATGTGTATATTTACATATATATTTATGTATATGTGTGCTAACAGGTATCCCTTACAAATTGTGGGGGTTAGGAACATTTTCCACAATCTGGAAAAAACATGTAAAATGTTTCAGTCTTCCCTTTGTACCAGAGAAATCTGAATTTTTTTCTTTATCTTTTAGGGGTTCTTTATAGTGTTTTGTTGTAAATTTTAGGTTAAGTATGTATTTCTGAGTTTTGAAATGTTTTCTGTCATTTGCTGGCCTTTGCATGTCATCTGTGGTTTCTGCAAGATTCCTTCCAATTTTCCCTTTAATTTATTACACTGATCCGCTATAAGACATAGCCAGAATGTTGGAGGCCAGTATTTGAACCTTTCTTTCTGATCATAATGAATAATAACTAACATTTATATAGTACTTTAAAGATTGCAGATCATTTTACAAATATAACTTCATTTCAAACTTTCAACACCCTGGAATGTAGATACAATTATTATTATTATTATTATTATTCCTATTTTATGGATGAGAAAACTAAGGCAGACAGAGGTCAAGTGACTTGCCTAGAGTTGTCCTGGTAGTAAATATCTGAGGCTGGATACCAATGCCTTATGTTGTCTTATATTGTCTCACAATTAATGACTTGTTTTCATTAATTAGGTGCTAAGTTCCATTGTTTCTGCAAAGCTTCAGGGTCTTACATGAAGATCTGTATCTCTAAGACTAAGACTATCAAATATTCTATATCTCTAAGATAAAACTATCAAATTTACAATGTCGGCCATTGGGTTTAAAGCTAAGTAGATCCTTAGAGATTTAGGAGGGGACCTTAAAAATCATGGTGACAAGGGAAGAACATGGTGGCTCACTGGATAGAGAACCAGGTCTGGAGATAGGGGTCCTGGGTTTAGATGTGGTCTCAGACACTTCCTAGCGGTGTGTCCTTGGGCAAGTCACTTAATCTTGATTGCCCACACCTTACCACTCTTCTCTCTTGGAAGTGATACTTAATATCAATTTTGAGACAGAAGGTGGTTTTTTTCCCCCCAAAAAAGAAAGAAGTCATTCTGTCTGTAATTTTTCCAGATGTTTGCCATTTATTATGGTGCCTTCTTTTTTTTAACCTCTCCAAGAGGTCTATGTGATGGGTTTATGAAAAGAAAATTGAAATTATGCCCCTTATGAAGGAAAGAGGCAATTAGATCAGTTGTCTCAGTCCTCCCTCCCAAGACAAGGAATCTCCATCAGTCAAATGAATGCATCTGTTACTTCCTGTCTTGGGAAACAGTGGAGTTGTATGTTTTAAATAAGAGAAGTAGAGGAGTTCTCTTAGCACCTGACTAGGGTTGCCAGTGGTTTCTCTGTAGGGCTCTGCAGGGACTTTTTCCCAGCTGTCATATACATGTGTAGCTTCTGAGTAGGACTGTAGGATGAAAGTGATAGCATGAAGGCAATGACTCCACTCTCCTTGAAAAGTTAGAGGCTTAAAGCGATAGTGGTATTTTGGGATATTTCATCACCCTGGGTCCCCTTGCTATCTCCTGTCTAATGACTGACAGAGACCCCCGGGCCAAGATAAGTTACAACCCATGGGGATGAAATATCCCAAAATATCACACTTGCTTTCAGTCTTCCAGATTTGTCACCCAGTTAATGATCTCCAGTGATCTTTGAATCAAGTATTATATTTTCATTATTCCAAGGATTTTTATACATGCATAGGAACACAGATACTCATATATATAGATAGAGATATATCTACATTTTGTTGAGTAGTCAGACAACAAACATTTATGAAGGACCTACACTGTGGTAAATGCTGGGGATCCCCCCAAAAAAGACAAACACTTGAGTTCCTGATTTCAAAGAGCTCAAAATTTATTTGGGGGAGGCAAGAAACAAAAAAAATGTACAAACAACTTTATATGAGATAAATTGTAAAACAATTAATAGGGCTAGGGCACTAGAACTAGTAGGGATTAGGAAATGCTCTCTGTAGAAGATAGAATTTTAGCCAACACTGAAGGAAGCCAGAAAATCCTGGAGGTGGAGATGAAGGGAAGCATTTCAGGCATTGGGGCCAGCCAGACAAAATTGTCAGAGTAAGAGACAGAGAGCCTTGTTCATGGAACAGAAAGAAGGCCAGTGTCACTGGATCAAAGAGTACATGGAGAGGTTTAATGTGTAAGAAGATTGGAAAGGTGGGGACACCTGGCTTATGAAGGGCTTTGAATGCCATACAGAGGATTTTGTATTTGATCCTGGAGGTGATGGGGAACCACTGGAGTTGATTGAGTAGGAGGGTGGTATGGTTGGACCTTCACTTCAAGAAAATCACTGGTGACTGAATGGAAGAGGATGGACTGGAATGGAGAGAGGCTTGAGGCAGGGAGGCCCACCAGCAGGCTCTTGCAGTCATCCAGGTGTGAGGTGATGACGTCCTGGGCTAGAACAGTGGCACTGTCAGAGGAGGGAGAGTGGCATATTCAAGAGATATTGCAAAGGCACAGAGGCACCAGTTGTCTTGCATCAGCTAATATATAGATAACTAGTTCTATAATATATAATACATGTTAGTCACCTTTTATGTGTATATACATGTACATAGATGTATATACATGTGTACTTTTATAAACACACATATACACATGCACACACATAAATAAGGAGGAAATAAGAGAGAGGGGAGAGACAGGGAGAGGGAGAGAAAGGGAGAGAGAGAGAGAAGAGAGGGAGGGAGAGAGAGGGGGAAGAGGGGGAGAGAGGGAGAGAGATGGGGAGAGAGGGAGAGAAGGGGAGAGAGAGAGAGAGAGAGAGAGAGAGAGAGAGAGAGAGAGAGAGAGAGAGAGAGAGAGAGAGAGAGAGAGAGTCATAATGTGGAGAAAGCTGTTTTGCAGAACTGAGTTTCTCTATGCTAGCTGATGGAGGGAACATCTGGTCCACTTGTGCTTCTACAAAATGTAAACATTTTGCCTAATCTCTGCACTGTTCAGGCACTATTATACAATGGATTGTAGGTTTTCCATGTGTTTGCATGTGTCCGTGTTATCAAGCATAGATTGTAAACTTCTTGGAGGAATTGGTCAAATCAGAGTCATTCTTTTCTTTATCTGTACCACTAATCTAATTAAGATGTTATTTTTGACAACAACAAAGCCATAGCAGGTGAACTACACTGTGAGAATGAAGTACTCATCTAATAAGTAAATTAACTCTTGCAGTGGTACTTACTTTCCTGCGGATTTTATTTCCTAAGTGGGTCCCCATATTCCCACAGAATACAGTCCTTTGGAATCAACGGTGGGAAAAAAATCATCTAGAAATTCTCTTTAATTTTTGGCCCCCAAAATCCCTTATACAAATTGTTGTTGAAAAGAGGGAGGTTTTTATTGGGGGTGGGGAGAGAGGAAGGACCACCCTGCACTGGATTCTAAATGGGTATTTCCAATCCAGTCTAAATAAACCTCCAGTGCGTATGTGTTCCTCACATGAAGACTGCTAGACCTAAATGTTCCCTTTCTTAATCCTGATTCAGTGTTGCTTGTTCTGGTCCCCTAGGGAGGATAGTGAGATAACATATGGGCCCCAGATGATGCTGTAGAGCCCATGCTCTGAGCTCCCGTTGTATGAGGCCATACAAAGTCCAGGAGCAGCAGTCCTGAAGTCACGCCTAGAGCAACATCTGGGCAGTTAACTCAACCGGTGCAATGGGGATGAGGGAAACTAAGCAGCCGCCAGTGTCACTCTTGACTCTAGGCAGCTTAAATGGTCCTGAGTTCATTCTAGATGGAGTTAGTGTTTATAAAGCAAGGCTCCTGCTTCCCACACATCCATCTCCCAAAGGACTGAGTATTCCCAACCCAGAGTTCCTCTCCAGTCGCTTGCCTTGAATTAAACTGCAGCTCTTCCAGCTGTTGGGATTCTGGATCATCTTTATTTCTTGGCCAGAGCTGAAAAGATGCTCAGAAAGGGGGGATGTGTCAATGAGGAATCAGTAGCAGCCACATCTGCTGCTGGTTAGGTTCATTTGCATTCACTCAACTTTCTCTCTAACCCCCATTAGACTTGGGTTTCAGGACCTCATCAGGGGCATGGCCAGGCCCTGGTTGTTTTTTTTTTCCATCAGGGGCTCTCCCCCTTCCCATTGAATCGGGCTGTAGGATCACTTTCTCTTTACATCTATTTTTGATGGCGTCCACAACAATAGACTCGTGTTTCCTCAGCATCTGCCGTGATAGTATTTAATGCAGTCATGCCCATGGGGACTTGGAAAGAACAACCATCCTCTTAGGTCCTAGGCCAAATTCCTTCACCCAAGCAGAAACATCAGATCCACTTGCTTTTACAGTAGAGCTTCCTTCTGCTCCCCTGGAGCCCCCTCCCTTCCCCCCCCCCCCAGCCCTCTTCATCCTTCTCTTGCTTTACTGTGTGGCATGAGTCTCCCATTTCATTCAGGAGACAGGGTGCACTGTACTGCTGCTATTTGTTTTCCCCCCTGCCTGTGGGAATCAGAGGTTGGGGGAGAAATTGATAAAAGCAAGCATTTTGCCATAAAAAGAAACTAGGAGGGCAATGGAAGGCCATCCGAGCGATTCCCCAGGCTGTCTGTCTTTGAAAAGGGAAGATCTGGCCAGGCCTACAGAACTAGCTGCCTCTGGAGTTTACTTTTTATTTTACTGTGTGCAGCACATCCTTGTGTATGAATTAAAGATTAAAGGCAACTTAACCTGCATTTTGCTATATATCTATATACAGGGGAAAGTATGTGTGTGTGTCTATAAATATATGTGATATCTTTATATATGTGCATAGACACAGGTGATCTCTCTATATGGACTCTGCCAGCAGGAGCCTGTTGTCTCAAGCTCGTGTTTGGCACCGCCAAGTCGACCCGGCTCCAGCTGGCCCT
Source organism: Monodelphis domestica (assembly GCF_027887165.1). Taxonomy (NCBI): domain Eukaryota; kingdom Metazoa; phylum Chordata; class Mammalia; order Didelphimorphia; family Didelphidae; genus Monodelphis; species Monodelphis domestica. The sequence continues at coordinate 711,033,298 of NC_077227.1, forward strand.
GCCAGCTTTGCTCGCTCCCCTTTGCTTCCCTTCAGACACTCCGCAGTTCAGTCAAGCTGACCTTCTGGCTGCTGTTCCTCACATGAAATGTTCTATCTCTGCTGCTCAGGACTTTCCTCCGCTGTCGGAATCTCCAGCATCTCTCAAGGCTCAGCTCTTCCTTTCTCCTTTCTTCTCCTCCTTGCCAGAGCCACCTCTCCCAGCATTGGTTAGCCCTTCTGCCCTCCCATTGAGGCGGCTAGATGACACGATGGAGTGCCAATAAACTAGTGTGGAGTCCAATAAGTCAAGTTTCTGTCTTGCCATGTTGTCTGACTACAAGTCGTGGCATTTCCTAATGGTCCGAAGGCGAGGTGGTGTAGAATGCTGGTTGTGGAGTCTGAGAATCTGAATTCAAATCTTACCTCTAATACTTTTTATCAAGTGGCTTTAGGCAATTCACTAACTTCTGTAACACAGGGGAACGGGGTTGGAGGATTGGACGGGAGAGATTCTGAGGTTCCTTCCACCTTGAACATTTTTTATCCCATAAGCGAAAGATTTTGCCCAATCTATAATGAAGAAGCCAAAGCATAAGAAGATGACGCCATATTTGTCGTCATTCTGGCATTTCAGTTGTGTTTGACTCTTTGTGACCCCATTTGGGGTTTTCTTGGCAGAGATATTGAAATTATCTGCCATTTCCTTCTCCAGCTCATTTTACAGATGAAGAAACTGAGGCAAACAGATTGAAGTGGCTTTCCCAAGCTAGTGTCTTTTCACACAGCTAGTGTCTAAAGCCTGTCTCATTTGAACTCAAGAAGACTCTAGGTTCAGTGTTCTATCCACTATGCCACCAAACTGCCCTAAGACTTATCAAAGACAAGGAATTACATAACTAGGATATGGGTGAGTGCAGTGGATGTCATCAGAAAAAAAAATGTATTACCTGAAAAAAGAGACAGACCAGTGACATATCAAAAACTGTTAGGTAGTCTAGAGGCACCATTCATATTTATGAAATGCCAAGAGATCTGGAGAACAGACACCAGCATACTGGTTGGACCCCTGTGACGGATTTGCGATGTGAAATGGACTAGAGGAAAACATGGTGGACAGGCATGGATAAGTTGCAATCTTCACCTTGGAGAGAACGCCCACCTTGTGGAGGTAACAGATTCATAGAGGGGTTACAATATCATCAGCTTATTGCCGTGGTCCCAAAAGCCAGGTATTGGAAATGGAAATGGAAATGGAGATTTAGACTCATAGCCTATACAGAAGTGCCGTCACTAGAAATGGACTCACCATGAAGGAAATGGTTATCACACTACCACTCTGGTAGACATAACCCAAAGATCGATGAGTTCCAAGTCAAAGGATCTGGGATTTGTAGCCTGGTTCTTTCCCCAAAGACCTGTATGACCTTGGACAAGACCTTTTTCCCCACTAGAATTCAATTCCCTAATCTATAAAATGCAAGGATTGTACTAGATGACCTCTAAGGTCTCTTATTAGATCTTTCATCCAGCTCATTCAGCCTGGGATCTGAAGCAAAAGAAAGCATGTGGCTAGGTCACCTTGACCTCCATTTTCAAGCTCCAAGTGCCTCTGCTTTCTCACCTCTTGCTAGGAAAGCATTTCCCAGTGAGGCTTTCAGCAGCTATGCATTGGGCACCAGCCCTGAGTACTCCCTGGAAACCAGGATCCTAAATGCAATTGTTTGTATGGCACTTTCCAACTTCCCCTGGAGCCAAGAGAGAGAGATTTACATTTCTCTGTCAATGTGCAACAGGTCCCAGTCATTTCCTCCCCTTTCAAAAAGATTCCAAATGAACATAAATCTCACTCCAGCTCTGACAGCCCCCAGTCATCTGTTTACCAAAATAAACTTTAAGCATACATTGAAAAATAATTCCTAGTGAAATATGCATCCCTGTGGCATTCAAGCCTGGTATTTAATGCCTTTTTTATGGTTAATAATGCATCAAAAGCATTCCCAGTCTGAAGCTGTCATTACATCACATACATGATGTGCGAGGCCCATTTCAATGACTAAAAAACTTGGAGTCAGTTTTTATTTTTAAAAAATACTAATATATAATTACAGTGGGCTGTTTCCCCCATCCGTATTTCCTTTTAATAAGGCTGTGGCTTGATGAGATCAATCCATTATAAGTACCTACAGAGGTCCTTGGCTTATATAGATAAAGAGACAGACTATAAAAACAACTGCAAATCCCCTCATTAGAACAGTGTTTGGTCTTGTAGAGCTCTCTGCTTTTTTTATTTTATGCTATTTTATTTTCATAAAAATCAACCAACAAAGAAACAGAGCAAAACCGAGTCCCTAGTAGGCTTAAAAAGTGGAAAATTATGATAAGACGCCTTTCGATTTTAATCGTTGGGCCTTAAAAATAAAAACAGAAAGGGCCATTTCATTATGATTATTATTTTTGTAAATTGCCAAATATGCCTACAGCAAAAGTGTGTTGCTGGGGGCAGGGTGGGGAGAGGGGTTGAGGGGAAAGGGAGAAGGAAAGTGGGGAAAAGGCTCTTCTTTTATCTCTACCAAGCCAGAAACCTAGTACCAGGGGCATTTCCCCTAATATTAAAAACTATGAAGAATACTTTTCACCCCATACCAGTGATACCTAAAAGTCTTATTCCCTAGAGACATTCACTTGGATTTTGCAACCTGGTTCTCATCCTAGCCGCCAATTTATTAGCTTCCAAAGGAGACTTTCTTGGCATCCCTGGCTTACTGTTTACAATGTCCAGGACCTTCCTACACATCACGTCCGTTCCTGTTACTAGATATTATTTGATATTCATCGAAGATTGATATATGAGACAAAATGCCCCAAGACTGAAGCGAAAAACTTGTGATCTGTGCGTGTTTCTCTCTGCCAGTCTCTCTCTTTCTCTGTATCTCTCCAAGTCCTCCTCTGCCTCTATGGCTATTTCTCTCCTCTTTCCCTATCTCCCTTCATCTGCTCTTCCTTCCCTCATCTGAGAAGGCAGCCAAAGGTGTGATTGGAGAAGGAATTACGGTTTGCTGATTATTGTTCAGGGCTTTCTTTGTTTTTGTCTTTTAATCCCCCCAAAACCTTTCAGAATCAGAGAAACAGTGCTGCATGCAAGCACTCAGCTGTGTTTGGGAGAAGGGAGAGAGGGGCTCAGTCATCCCTCGTCGAGGGTCCGGGTTTATCCAAGGCCAAGATAAGTGAGATGAGCCCTGGGGGTCATGTCCCTTTGAGCTGGCATGTGTTATCATTTTTTCTTCCCATCCTGCTCTCGCCTCCTCCCCGGACTGGATAACAGTTTTATTTGACTGCTCCCGACATGGAGTATTTGTGAGACTAAACTCATAAAGGCTGGAGCTAGGAGCTGGTTCCTTTTTCTTTTTTCTTTAGGTCTCTTAAGACCTGAATTTGGGGGCCTCCCAATGGAACTCATGCCCTTAAAGTCCCATCCAGCTTTGCTTGCATCTCTTGTTGTAAATGAACACGCAACCCCCCAAGCCGGGTCGTGGGGAGGGGGCTCTAATGCCCCCGAAGCCCATGCGTTGTTGGCAGCTTTGCTGGGTGGACTTATTCCCCATTCATCCTTGGCTGCCCCTCCATCTTCAATCGGGTTTCCCAGCCCCCACCTCCCAACTGCTGACAGGTCTCACAATCTCAAAGGGAATGCTGCCGGTCTTCTCCTTTCATGGGCAGTTTAAGAAGTTGCCATGCGGTTGTGTTCTCCTTTGGACCCATTTCATTTTCCTGCTTCTCCCCTCCCGCCTAGTGCAGCTCCTTTCTTGGTCACCCTATTGTTTGGCTCCACGGTACTCTTAAAGTGTCAGACCAAATTTGTGTTCCCAGCACTGCTACCTTTTGCTTTTTGCCTTTTATTTTTAATTGTCAGTGGCCCTAGCGACTCTAATTCCCATGGAAAATATAAATGCATCCACAGGAAAAGGCATAGACAGAGGAATGGAGATGCACACACACTCGAGCCAGCATTTGTGCTTGTGTGTACCGACACACTCTCCAACACACAAATGCATACCACCATAAAGCTGGCTAATGTTGATGCATCCAGGTCAAAAATGACAGGATATTGTGGGGGACCAGTCACTTAATGAACCCCTGCGGGACCAGACTTGGTTACTAACAATTTCTCTCCAACTCATCAGGCAAGAGAATCACAGCCCTGGATGTTTCACTCCATCACGTCCCCACATTGCCCCTTCTCCCAGTTCCACACAAATAAACCAATTACGGCAAAGGATATAAATTGGACCCCTTTTCTGAAAATGTTCCTTCAACCTTTTCTCCACCCTCCTTTACACAGCCCCAATCAGCCAACTCATCAGACCCTACACACACACACACACACACACACACACACACACACACACTGGACACACTCTCCAGCACAGACTTCCTGTTATTTGGTCCAATATTGTTTTCGTTATCTCACTGCTAGAATATCTTATCACCATCCCACCCCCCACTCCCATCCCATTAAATTATCATTTCAGAATTCAAGACTATAGTCTGTTTTTGTTTTTAGTTTGCATGAATTTTCTTTTTGTAAAAAAAAAAAATAGGAGAGGAAAAAACACTCAGCCTATTATTGAACTCTACCAGCTTACTCATGCTCATACTCTTATTCTGAGACAAAGCACATTACAGGTGATTATAACCATAGATAGTGCAGTGGCCCTGCTGTGAGGAAGACCTGAGTTCAAAATGGACCTCAAACACTAGAAAAGGACCCTAGGCAAGTGACTTGGCTTCCATTTGCTTTGGTTTCCTTAGATATAAAATGGAGATAGCAGTGGCACCTATTTTTCAGAGCTCAAATGAGATATTTATAAAGCTCTTAACTCAGTGACTGGCACATAGTAGGTGCTTACTAAATGCTAATTGATTGACTCATAAGAGGTTCCTATTGCATATGTTCACAGGCAAAGACTCAAATGGATCTATAATCGTTTTCATGTGGAGATTGCCTCCTAAAATATAAATAGCAATTCATCCATGCCTACCCATCCTATGCTACTATTGCCCAAGACTTCTCACAAGTTAGTCAAAGGGTTCCACCTGACCTTCTGGGAGCCTTTCCCATTTTCTCTTTACATTTCAAGGATACCAGCACCCAAGTTATCCGTCTATTTTCTTTTGTCTCACTCTGTAACCTGCCCATACTCTTTTTTGCTCACCTATTTCTCTGGTGACGTTCTTCACTCCATTGTTGTTCTGTGACTGTTAGCCATGAAGCAATGCAGTATCCAAAGAATGAAGAATTAATATCATTAAAAAGGAAACAGAAAAGTACATGTGGAGTATTGGCAGGTCCCAAAACAAGGGACTATGAAGAAGAGCCCTATTAAAGGATGTCAATAAAGAAGCATACACACAAAATTTAAATATAGAATTATAGAGTTGTAAATGACCATAGAGATCATCTATCTAGTCCAAATGTGTCCATTTGCAAATGGAGGAAATTGTAACCTAAAGAAGATTTTCCATAGATTAGACAAATGACAAACCAAGGATTAGAATTCATGTCTTCCGACTTCAGGTCTTCCATTCTCTCCAGCACCTCATACTACCTTCTTTATCCAGATAGCTCTCTCAGGATGAAAAGGAAAACAAAAAAATATAGCACAGTTCAATGAGTATAGGCTGACAAGTCAATCGTTTTTGTTTGTTTGGTTGGTTTTTGACAAATCTGTCTTGTAAGCTACCCATCAGTCTGTGACATGACTCATTCCCTTCATCTTTTCATCCTAAACTCTAGGGTAATGCAGGTGCACATTTGTATAATGCCTCATTATTTAATAAAATTTCAATGTGCCTAATAAACTAAGTTCAGAGCCCCCACCAGTTCATCAAAAATTATTTATTTAATAAACTGGAAAAAAAACCTCTCCTCTCTCAATAATAATATTTGCTCTAATCTATCTACACATTAAATCTCTTAATCTCCTAGGATTAAATAAATATTAAAGTTACTGGATACAATTTAATAATGAAATTAATGATAAAATAAAGATAATTATTTACACTATTTCACTTGTGAGAATGATTAGAACATAGCAATGGTAATACCTTCTGAGAACATAATCCCATAGTACATTTAGCAGGATGATGTCTCTTCATAAGAATTCTTGGGTCATTAGATAGAGAGCCAGATCTAAAGGTGGGAGGTCCTGGGTTCAGATTTAGCCACAGACACTGCTCAGCTATATGAGCAAGTCACTCAACTCCAATTGCTTAGCCCTTACAGCAATTCTGCCTAGAAACTGATTACTTATACAAATATCAGTGAGAAGCAGTGTAGTATTGAGGACAGAAAGCAGATATAAAAACCCGACACCTATTGATACCCCGATAGGTATTGGCTGTGTGCCCCTGGGAAAACCACGCACCCCTCAGTGCTCTAAGAAATTTTAAGACTGCTAAGCTTCAGAGAAGATGCCAGCCTACACTGGTAGAGGGAATTGCTCCATGTGTGAGTTTCTGTAGCCATGAAATGACATCCTTACCTTCGGAGAATATAGTCTCTATCCCTGTAAGTACAAGGAAATGTTGAAGATTGGATGCTGTTGGGTTTTTGACACTCCGAGTTTTCAGGTCTGATTTTCAAACCAAATACCGATGTGTTCCATTAGCCAGATTGTGACCTGAGGCAATGGGAGAAAGGGAACGCTAGGCATTCAAAATGACAGAGAGCTTTTATTTGTGAATGCTATTGGAGGAGGATGGAAATGGACCTATTTTCTGAGGCCAGGGCAATTTTGTAAGCGTTGCCCTGTATACAGACTGGCTTGGAATGGGCCCTGCCATTCCCCGGGAATGAAGGGTGATTGATATCCCCTCATTACACTATTGTGGGAGATTATATTATGTAAAAATCTGAGAAGAACAATTTCTGATTCTCTCCCTACATTCCAAAGAGGAAGAGCAGGAGACAAAAGTAAGAGATGGCTGTGACCCAGAATTATGCAGAGGTGATGCTGGCTCATTTCTGGTGTAGTTACGATAGCCAGAGACGAGAAGGCTCAGTTTCTGTGGAGGATAATATTCCCATTGGGGAAGAATGTGAGGTGATAAATGGCTTTTGTGGTAATTAAACAGTAAAGAAAAGGTAAGGCTTCAACGCTGCAATGATATTCCTTGTTTAAGAACAACACTAAGAAAAAAATACAGAAAACAACTGTTAGTTAACCTAATGAAAGGACTTTTTCCAGTAATCTAGGATGTGCACAATTGATGACTACTTTATTTTGCTAGTGAACAGTCTGTAGCATCAGTATTCAAAGTGTGGTCTGGGTACCCTGGAGCGAGTTCCCAAGACCATTTTAGGGGGTCCACAAGATCAAAACACTTTATAATGATGCTAATATTTTAATTTTTAATATGGTAAATATCAGCAGCTCTAGGCCACATAAACAAAAACTGTTTGAAGAGATCCTTAATCATTTTTAAGGGTGTAAAGGGGTCCTGAGAGCAAAAAGTTTGAGAACTGCTATTCTGTAGAAACATCTATGTGAGCGGGATTTTGCAAATTGTTATTTTCATAGGTACTGAGTTTGTCACCTTTATGAAAGGAGTTTTGACCCAGTTTCTCATTTGCTAAAATATACCTTGCATTTCTTTGTTATGCATTATGTCATGTTGGAATTTTTTTTTTAATTTAAGGACCTAACCTTTGACAAAATGGAACAAAGGGATTTGGACCTCATTGAGTGTGAGAGTTGAGATTCTGCGACCCTTTACTCTGGAGGCAGCTATACACATCTAAATGTCCACGTGGTTCTTGTCTTGTGTGAGAGGAAGAAGTAGGATGTATGGTGGTCCCTCAAAATCCCAGCCATATATTGGCAGGTGCTTCTAAATAAGACATGGGCATTCTTGAACCACTGCCCAAGAATTGTCCTAAAGAAGAAGAGCTTCTCAGTTGTGTGTGTATATCTGTGTGTGTGTGTGTGTGAGAGAGAGAGAGAGAGAGAGAGAGAGAGAGAGAGAGAGAGAGAGAGAGAGAGAGAGAGAGAGAGAGGAGAGAGAGGGAGGGAGGGAGAGAGGAGAGAGAGAGAGAGAGAGAGAGAGAGAGAGAGAGAGAGAGAGAGAGAGAGAGAGAGAGAGAGAGAGAGAGAGAGAGAGAGAGAGGACAGTCTAGGTAAACCCAGAGACTCCTTCTCAGAATCATATTTTTAAATAATTGAAGAAAATTCTGAATTTCAGTTAAAGATTGGTGAAAATAACGATGTGATTCTTTCAAGTTCATAGACACTCTAAAATCTATCTATAGACCTACTGAGGGAGAGGAGACAGTGGAATCAGTTTAAGAACCCCTAAACAAGTGCTAAAAGAGTCCTTTGAGATCATCTAATTTGATACCTTTGTTTTACATTGAAGAAAAGACCTAAAGAAGTTAAGTTTGTTCAAGGATGGCTGGTGGCTCAGTGGATAGAGTGCCAGGCCTCAAGATTGGTCCTCAAATATGACCTCACATACTTCCTTAGATGTATGACCCTGGGCAAGTCACTTAACCACAGTTGCCTGGCCTTTACCATTCTTCTGCCTTAGAACCAATATACACTATTGATTCTAAGATGGTAGGTAAGGTTTTTAAAAAAATCCTTATTCTGAAATGAATCAATTAGTCAACAAACATATGCCTACAATATGCCAGGCACTATAGGTGTCACTAGGTTGCCAAAAGGTTCTGTGGAATACAGAAATGTTAGGATCTTCTGCTCCAAAGGGAAATAGCATGGTTAGGACAAGGAACATCAGAATCCAAGTCTGGAAATCTAGGTTCTAGTATTGACTCTACCATTATCCAAAAGACCTTGAGTAGATATATATTTATCTCTTTTTTCTTCTTCTTCATCTATAAAATCTGAATCACATATAGACCAGATTATCTTATAGTATCTAAAGTTGTTGAGACTGGAAGCAACTTTGATGCTTATTTAAGCCCCTGCTGGTGAACCTATGGCACATGTTTGGGGGGGGGCTTGCTCCCTTCCCCCTCTCCACTCACCTGAGGACATTTCTCCCATCACCTGCCCCTCTACCCAGTGCTTCCTCCCTCCCCTGACTGGGGTAAGGCGAGGGACTCACATGTGATGTGAGGGTTGTAGTTCAGGCACTCCATCTCTAAAAAGTTCACCATCACTGATTTAGGTCAGTGCCTTCTTTATTGTTTTTGTTTTGGAATTAACATCATCAAGAAACATAAATGGTTTGATCTACAAAGACTGACCAAAAAAAGGGGATTATATATGAAACTGCATATTTACATTAGTATGTTAGTAGATTTATGTTAGTAACATAGTGTGTTTGTTAATTAGAGTATATTAAATTTAACAAAGAGTAGCAAAAGTGATTTTTGTTATCACTTCATTTAATATTTTGGTGACATTTTCCTCTATTTTTTACTGCTCAATGACTTTTATTTTCTTTCCCAATAGAAATGTTCCTTTGTAACAGTAACTAAACATTAACCATGTTTGATTTTTTTTTTTGCATTCTCCACCTGTTGACCATAACCTCTCTTCTCATAGGTGGGAGGTCAGCTTCATCAGCCTTCTGACATCATGATTGTCATTGATTTGACCAGAGCTGTGAAGTCTACCAAAATTGTTCTCCTTTACACTATTGTAGTCATTGTGTAAATCATGCTTCTCAGCCTCTTTGTTTTCTAGATAAAGAAAGTAGAGGCCAGAGGAGTAAATGATCTATAGCAGGTTATATAATATTTTCAGTGCATTAGAGAAATTTATTTAAAGAAATATTATGAATACTATTGTAAATGGAAGAGTACTCTTATAAACATAATAACCCACCTGCTAATTTATCCATTTTCTGTCTTGTAAGTCCAGTTTCTCCATATATTGGGTTTCCTTCAACTTAGGTATTTCCATAATATGCTTTCTCTTTTTAGATACTTTAAGATTCCTTCTAGGATCAAGAACTTGGATAATTGTAATTCTGTGAATTATTTCTTAGGTGGATGTGAAGCCATCACTGATGAAAAGGTGATGAAGGTGCCATGTTTGTATGTCTATGGACATGTATGTGTGTGTAAGGCTTGAGATACATGCATATGTGTACAGCTTCACTCACCACATCTTTATGCTGACTCTCACTCCCTCTCCCTGTGCACTATTGATAACCCTGTTATCCTCAGTGATATTCAGACAGCTGTATCCTCTGAAAATCATAATTAGGTCAACGCTGGAGTTACACATTGCTTGGGCACTGGAGCCTCCCATACAAACCGGCACTCAATTCCTGTTGGAGTCAGCATAAGGAAGCCATTACCTACTCAAGCGTGCAGAGAGACAGGCTGAACGCTCTAGTGCATTCCAGCATGTCAATACCCCTGAATAAACTAATCAACCCATTTGCACCTTTATGAAAATGCATTTCAGAGTCAATGAAATCAATGTGGTGGAGGTAATTCAGGGGAAAGTTGGGTAGAAGAGGTGGAGGGGAGGAGAGGGAAAACGAACGGTTATAAATAACAAACCAGCCAAAGAATGCCCGTAGTAAGAGCATAAGGCTGGCATCTCCTTTTTATTCTATCTTCAACTGAAAAGGAAGTGATTGGGAAAAATGTCCCATCAACTAATAAAAATGGGTATTTGATTTTTTTGTTGACTGCTCCTCTCTAATCTGGTGAAGTCAGCTGATGGGAGGGCAGCCTTCCCAAGTTGGGGCCATTCATTCATGTGCTCAAGGCAAAATTTGAAAATTATGCCCACTGTGAGATACTCCCCAAAGGAGACTTTGCGCCTTTATGATAGCAGATACCATTGCCTTATCACAAAATCAATATTGATAATGCCATGGAAAGCAAAATTTTCTACCATTTTAAATGCACATTTATTTTTAAATGATTTTAATATCCCTTATTGCATCTCTCTTGTACCCTAGATATGCCTTAGTGAAAAAGAAAACCAGTAAAGAGGTTTTTGAAAGGGTTGAGGTAAAAAGTTTGAAGAACATGAATTAAGAAGAAATGTCCATGAGAAGGGAAAGTCATGAAGGCAGATTTAACAAGACTTAGCAACTAAGAGAATGCTGGATAGAAGAGGAAGGACAAAAGAGTAGCCATAGAAATCTAGCAAATTTCTCATCGAAGCAACTGGAAAGCTCCTCACCTAAGTGATGAGAAGAAAGATGCCTTTACCAGAAATTGAAAAGTCCAGAAAGTGAATTTGGAAGGGGTTAGGGAGGTTGAATCTCAGTGTTCATGGGACATCCACTCAGCAAACCATTGGAAATATGGAACCACTGCTCAGAAGAGAGATTAGAAGTAAAGATGAATAATTCTATAGGCAGCAAATTCCTTGAGACCTGGGACTGTTTTTGGCCTTTCCCTGTATCACCAGCACCTAGCATGATGCTTTGCATATAGTGGCTACTTAATAAATGCTTGTTGACTTGATCTGGAAGTCATAAAACCTGAAGGGACCAAGGATCCCTGAGGAAAAGAATGAGGAAAACAGAAGAAGAGAGAGAAAGACAAAGTCTTACGGAGAAGTCATTTTTGGAGAACAGGAGAAGAAGGAAAAAGCAACAAAAATATTTTGTAATCTGAGAAGCTACTGGTATGCTAGTGATAATGATAAACCATGAACCAGGAAGACCTGGATTCAAATCCCAACTCAGACAATTGCTAGCTATGTGGCCTTTGCCAACTCACTTAACTTTTCTAGGCTTAATACTATTACTTTATTCAGAAAGTGATGTCTTTAGACTTAATGACTTCTAAGATCTCTTCTAGCTCTAAATCTATGATCCTATGGTCATAGTAAAAATCTTTTGATTTCACTTTACACTTACATAGTATGGTATAAAGAGAAATGAGCGATCAAGAAAATCTGAGTTCTATTCCTACCTCTGATTCTCTTAACATTTGTAAAATAGAGAGGTCACTTCATAGCTAAGCTTTAGTTTCTTCATCTGTAAAATGGAAATAATAAAAATAGCACTTACTTTATATGGTTGTGGTAAGGATCAAATGAGTTGATATATTGAAATATAATTCGAAAACTCCCAAGTCTTTATGTCAGTTTTTTTCACTCTCTTTCATGCTCTGTACCTTTTCCTATTTCCTTATCTTTGCTTATACTATCTAAACACCTGGAGTCTCTTATATCATCTCTAAATCATTATTGCTACTTGTTAAAGGAAATGATCACCCTTCAAAATACTACATATTTGCTATCTCCTATTGATAGTGATTTCCTTGAACTGCCCCATAGTAAAAAAAAAATGACTCTGACAGTACTTTGTCCCTTTCTTTTAGATTGGTGTACTACTTTATACTATGGTCTGTGTAAACATCTCATTTTCTTTCTTTGATTATAAGCCCCTTGAAGGTAGGGGCAATGCCTCATTTAACGTAGCATCTCCTTCAGCCCCTAACTCCAGTGCCTTGAACCTGGAATGCCCTTAATAAATGTTGATTGAATGAATAAATGAATAAAAAGTATGGGTGCATGAATAAAAGGGGTATAAAAGGTATCAAGGAAGATAACAAGAACACAGGCTCACAAACTGAGGGAAGAGTTTCAAGGAGAGGATGGTTTGCAGTATCAAATGCTGCAGAAAGATGAAAAACAAAGAGGCAATGTGATAATATTGGAGCTATGGTAAGGGAAGACAGATTGCATGAGTTTGCGATGTAAATGTTGTTTTCTTCCTTAGGTTTTTTTGAAGAGGACCAGTGACATCACAGGGTGATGCCTTGACTTGTGAATGTTTTGGACTTAAATAACAAATACCACATCAGAGGAATCCAGAGTAGATTACTCTGATATTTGAGAAAGAAAAAAAGAGATATGGAACATCCATTCATTAGCAACAAAATGGAGTATGCTTTAGCCTTCAAGTAAAGTCTAGAATCTTGTTTAGAGGAAGGAGCTATAGTCTTTCTTTCTCACTCATACACACACTCACACACACACACACACACACACACACACACACACACACACACAAAGTATTCATGAGGGATGGAAAGGTACCTCTGAATGTAATGCAAGCATCACACCAAAAGGGTACCCAGTAGCCATTTACCATAAGAGCCTCCCGTAGGCTAGACATTCCAGGTGCAAGGCAGACCACAGCAAAATTCTTGTCCCCATGAAATTTTGCAGATCCTGATTCACTGTCCCTTAACTGCAGCTTGTTATTTCTGGCATTAGAGGCTAAAAAAAAATAGCTTCTGGGCATGTGACACTATTCACAGGCCTTTAATGTCAGAAATAATGATCATGTTAAATTGGAGCTCATTACGACGAAATGAGACCTCATTGAGTCCTCTTTTTGGGGGGTTGTTTAATGATTTTTCCTTTAAATTTTTTTTCTTACCTCCTTGGTAGCTCTAACTTGGTGCACCAGGGAGAGAAGCTGGTGTTTGGAGTGGTAAATTTTTAAATGATAAGAAATATATACCCTTTAACAATGCAATGCAAGGGAAATTCTCAGTGCTCCATTGTTCTCACCAACCCTGTCTGTTCCTTTGTTACAGCCTCTCAGAGAAATGTCTTGAGCCCCTTAAGCCACTAATACCAGTTGTATCAAAGGCAGCCACAAAATATATTTAGGGCATTATTTCAAGCAGAGCTTTTCTCATAATGAACATGATAATTCTATTTCATGATTTGGGGGAGGGGGTTATTTCAAAATATCTCTTTTCCCACTGTGGGACAGCTCTCTAATGAACTTCCTGCTCTAGGACTATTGGACACAAACACAGAGGCTTTGGTGCTGTCTTTATTGTTATCAAATGGAATCAAGGAGCCATTTATTTGTTATGCTGGGTTGGTCAAAGAGAAGTGAAGACATGATTCTGGCTCGCCAAAATCTCACCATCTAGCCAAGACACACTGATGCAAACATGAGGTCAGGGTATGCCTAGGTGGGTATGAAAACATCAGGCCAAGGTATAATTGGACTGGTTTGCTGTCTGTTACAAGTTAAAAATTAAGTCCATTTTTGGAGTGGTACTTGAGGATTATTCTATAGTTATTGAAAAGAGTGACTCTAATGGTTCCATGAGAAGGGTGCAAGAAAGCCCTGAACTCTTTTCCAATCAATCCAGAAAAACTCTAGATGAAAGATGAAATTCCATCTGTTATGTAAGTGATGAGAAAGAGGTCTCTTGGCAAATTAAGGGTGTTGCTTTGGAAGATGCTGTGAGCTAAGTATGGAACAGTTAAAGCAAAGAAGCAGACGTTTCTATTTGGGGGCAGCACCTTACAACAACTGATGTATCTTAAGGGCTTAATAAGTGCTGATGAACTGATCGATTAATTAAATTTATTAGCAAGTACCTCTTTTGGGGAATTTAGGCCTGGTTGGGGTTCAGTAGAAGGAGGCTTCAGCAGCCAAGGAGACTGAGCAACATTAGGTAGTATATAAAGTGCTGGCCAGTTCAGAGGGCATTAAAATGGACTTGATTTCCTTGACAAAAAAAAATGTTGCCTAAGGTCAACCTTGGATCTTTGCCTCTCAGTTGCCTGCCCATTTGGCCAGTGGTAGCTTTGGCATTATTTCTGAACACACCATTAAAGAGATGATAACTCTATAACCACTGGCTACAAAATACAGAGGGTTTGATGGTGTCTTTATTTTCTTCAAATAGAATAAAATATGACATTGACAGGGTTATGATATAGCTAAATGCAAATCACTTTCAGTATGCTTTGAAATCAGTCATTTTCCAATATGTTTTGCTTAAAAATGTCTTCTGGAGTTCTTATTTCTCCTCACTATCCTTTTTATGCTCTCAGTCTTGTTAGGAAACTGTCTGCCTCTTCAACTCTGATGCATCCATTTTCTACTGCCTAACTTGTTGAGCTAAAAAGTCTCCCATTACCAGAAAACTCCCTAGCATAGTCTAATGAACACATGTACATTTTCTCAGGCAGCCAAGTAGTACATCTGTGCCTATCTCCATTTGCTGTTCCTTGGAGTCTCCTCAACCGCCATTTTGTCATATCCTAGGAGAAAGGAAAAAATAGCCTTCTCAGAGTCTCTCAGAAGTGTGCAGTGCTGATTTCTTCCAATCTTCTCTAAATAGAGGTTCCTCTCCCCCTCCTACCAACTCAGCACCCAAGTGAGCAATAAGCGTGCCCTGCATTTGAAATCTGACCTCTCTCTCTCCTTTCCTCCCCTCCTCCTCCTCCTTCTCTCTCTCTCTCTCTCTCTCTCTCTCTCTCTCTCTCTCTCTCTCTCTCTCTCTCTCTCTCTCTCTCTTCAGCTTGGCAGAGCATTTAAAAATTAGTATCCCTTTATCTGCTGGGAGATGACCTTTTACACAGGAGATAGGACTGTCATAAGTGATTTCTGATATAGAAAATAGTTTCCCGTGTGTTTTCTGACACAATGCATACAGTCCTGTATCTAATAACAATACATTTGCAGCCTGTGCTTTGAAGATGCATGTATAAGAATACATATATGTGCATATGTGTATGAATGTATGTGTCCATTATCAATGGACATAAAAGCTGCCAATCATCAATAGACAAATACAATTTAAACCAAGACCTTTTGAAGTTCAATTCAAAAGATCCAGGGGGCCAGGATGGGGAGGCAGAAGGCAAGAAAGTTGTCTACTAGCTTTAGAGAAATTAATCATGATGCCCTCTTGAAGTCGTGGCGGTACCCTTTAAGTAATTCTGTCCACAGATTTGGGGAGCAGGTGACAGTGAAAGGATTTTAATTCCCCAAGATGACATTTCATCACAGCATTCTGAATTTCAACCCTTTCCCTTATCAGATTTCTCTCTGCCTGATTCTCTCTTACACAGAACGTTATTTGTCCATCTTTTTTTTCCCCTTCGAAATATTAATCTGTATTACTCTGGGATTCTGGAGCCAAAATGAAATGCCAACTTTCCAAAGAACTGAGAGTGGGTCCAACAAACAAAGAGACATGAGGTAGATGGAGATTGGCTCATTTTGGTATAAGCTTGTTGAAAATATTGCCTGGTATTAATATGTCTTATTATCAGGACCCAACCATGGCCTTTTTCAAGCAATACATACCCCACATGTTATTAGTATGCTTAGAGAAAAAAAACCAGCTCTGGACAATTACATCTAATATGCTGTCAGATGTAATGGAAATATTTGGTGATGTGCTGACCTGCTGGAGTTTCCCTCTGTTTTGTCAGTTAAGCAATAATCATGGAAGGTTAGATCTTTGAGTATAAAGAAGACTCTCTACTAACTAACTGGCCCTTACCCAAGCTGCTGACAGAATTGATTCTGAAGGTATTTCTACTTTATTTAGGGGAGTTCATTTACATGATTCCCTACTAAACACTGTTATCATTGACCAAAAACAAGGAGACTCTGGCCAGTCTTCTGAACTGCCATCACACAAAAGAAATTATGGCTGTTTTATTCAGGTTAAATATTCCTGTTGGTCTTCAGAAATGGGAGATTTCTGAATCCCAAATATCATCTGAGGCCCATTCTTGCCTTCATCATTCATTGGAAAACAGCCTGTTGGTATACAATATGGAGGGCTGGACTCGGGAATCAGGAAGACCTGAATTCAGATCCAGCCTGAGGCATTTAATATCTCTGTGATTCTGGGAAAGTCACTTAGCCTGTCTGCCTCAGTTTCCCCATCTGTAACAAAACAAAGATATTAATAGAATGTATATCTCACAGTTGTGGAAATCAAATGAAATCATATTTGCAAAGCACTCTCCAAACATTAAAGTACTATGTAGATATTTTCTGTTTTTGTTCTTTAGCCTTTCTTCCCCCAAAACCCCTGATGAACTTACTACTAAGAAGTAACTGTCTATATGCTGTAATCTCAGGGGGCTGGTAAGGTTTCTAACCTAAAAAACCTTCATTCACTAACCTGTTTTCACTGCCTGAAATACCAACATTATAGCCTCATTCCATTGTGTTAAGGGATGGGAGGGGTAATATATTAAGCTATTACTAGTCATCTAAGCATTAGTTTGAATGGATATATAAGATCCTTTAGAACTAGCACTTAGCAGAAAGCAGGTTTTGCTTGTGTAGACTGAGAAAGTGAGCATTAGTACTAGAATCATTTATAGTTAGGATGAGGGACCAACACAAGAAGAGAAGGAGGCAGTGGGAAAGGCTTTGAGGCTCAGAGGACCTCAATTCTAATCTCACCTCTGCCAACTACAATTTAATTTCTCTGAACTTGTTTTTTTTTTATCTATATAAGATGTATAATATATAAATTGCATTATTAATTTTTAGGACTTTTGTGAAGGTAGAGGGCAAGGGGGCTGGACCTATGATTTCATCAATAAAGGAATCTCTCTTCTCTGATGCAGGTCAGTCAGTGCCTTCTTTGCCACTTAAAGTCTTCGTTGCCTAGATCAGAGGTGTCAAATATTTACATAACTGCTAAAATTTAAATAACTACTGAAAAGGTAATCTCAGTAGGAGGAATCCCATAGTGGCTTTTAGTGATCACCATTCATTTCCCTTTCTAAAAGCCTCACAAAATATCTCCTTACTGACATGTTATATGTTATCAGTAATTTGCTACTAATAATCATAGCTAGCATTTCCGTAGTGTTTTAAGGTTTTCAAAGTATCTTTTCAAAGTGTCAAAGATACTTTACAAGTATCATTCCATCTGATTCTCACAACAACCCTGGAAGAAGGTGCTGTTATTATTTTCATTTTATAAATGAAACTAAGGATGATCAAGGTTCAGTGAATGGCCCACGGTCACACAGTAAGTGTCTGAAACTGGATTTGAATTTATGCCTTCCTGACTCCAAGTCCTATCAGCTGTACTATGGAGCTTTTGAAAATTTAGGTTGCCAATATTACTTGGCCCATCTTCAGTGATGGAGATACTGCTCCCATTTTCCACAGGTTTTCAGTCATCTGTCAACATTTCAGCCATCACATCTTAATTTTTTTTCTGCCCCCAGGAATATAATTTGTCTAAGCCTAGTGGCATGTACTCATAGAAGACAACTAGGAATACAGTTACCATTTCTTTATTTATTTTCTGTTTCAACTCTCTATTAACTAATTTTTGCTTTGTTCTTCCTAATTTGAAGAATGTTGTTTTGTTTTTTGAGTAGTCCAACCAGAAGAAAATTAGGGTTGGATTGTTCTTCCTTCTTTCCATCCCTTCCAAGCAGGGTTTTTATCTTTTTTCCTCAACGTAGTGTTTTAAAGTAGCTGTCTTTTGTTTATCTTTGGGATTCATCTCCAACCTCAGATCCTTGTGAATTTTAGTTTTTCTGACACTATATATATATATATATATATATATATATATAATATATATGTGTGTGTGTGTGTGTATACAGATATATGTATTCTCACTCTATTATATATGTTCTCATAGAACTATGTCATTGAACATAATTATTCCTCAGTTATTATCCCATGCTTCATTTTTCAGTACGTCTTTATAAAAACCCAAGTTGGTTGATGAGTTTCCTATATATACATTCACATTAGTTCCCCATCTGTCTAAGACCCATTCCCCTTATGAAACTTTAAACAATATAATTCTATATATGCTTTATCTGATCTCTTTGAAATTAGTTCTTCCAAAATCTGTGGTGGACATCATACTATCCCTAGCTTTCTCTGCTTATTATAAATTCCAAAGTGAAGTGGTCATTTGTTTACACAATTCTCATCATTTCTACTTACCAACCAATTCTTTCTTATTCATCAGCAGTTCATCTGCTCAATTCTTTGATCCTTCAAAGAATAAAATTGTCACCAATTGGGTTTGTCAGCTACTTTGCTTTTAACAGAGAAAGAGTTTTAGGAAATATATGGAGAGCTGAAGTCTATCACTACCACCATGGCAACTCTGTGATTTTCTTTTCTGGTGTATCATCTATTTCCTTCTGCCTGGGTGGTTTGTAGTATACTTTCCACAACATCCCTTTTGTTCCTCCTTCTACTGATCCTGACCTAAGTTTTCTCTACCATTGCTTCATCCCCCTAATTTGTGAATTCTCTCATAGGCATATATCTGCTGGATTTCTGGTGCTAATTCATTCCTCTCTTTATTTATTCTATAAATAAATAAGGTATTCCTTTCCAAAGCCACGAGTCACATTCTACCAAATCTCAGTCCACCTTAGTACTCAATCATTCAACAGGTACTAAATCAATCTCTTTCCTAAACTTTCTTAAGTGCTATATTTGACTGATTTAGATGGTACAAACTTTGGAAAGTCAGAAGGATGAGCACAGTGGCCACATGGCTATCATCTAATGCCCTGTTCTATACATTAAATATATGTTCAAAGGTTAATTCATTTTCTGAATAAATATTCATTGAATAGCTACTACTTTTAAGACACTATGAGGAATACATCTGCCTTAAAGGATTTTACTGCCTAGAAGAATGTTTCCAGTGAATATTCTAGAATATTTTCTTTAAAGTATAATTCTTTTGAATTGTGAAAAACCAAGTTTTCTACCACCCATAATAACTTGTGATAGTAGATAAACATTCTATACTCCTTCAAGATAGATTTGTGAGGAAAATGAAGATAATAGATTTAGAAATAGAAGGGGACTATCTAGTCTGACTCCTTCTTTATACAGCTGAGGAAACTAAGACCCATAAGTTAAATGATTTGCCCAAACCTAGGCATATTACTATGTGGTAAAAGCAAGATTTGTACACTGATCGATTAACTCTAAATCCTATATTCTTCCAGAGGATCATAGATTTGGAACTAGAAGGGATCTAAGACAAAGGCCACTCCAATGACATGGAATCCAGTTTCCTTTACCTGCCTCTATTACCAATTTACACTGAACTGAGGAGAAAAATAGCTCCCCCCCCAAAAAAATAAGCTTTTAAGAAATTCATTCTCTGGACATGCTGAGGTCCCATCCTGGGCCAGAGATGAGATGGCCAGACCCATCCATCTATTTCCCAGAGCACTGGAGTTATTCTGCTCATTTTGCATTAAATGTCAGCCCAGCTGCTTTTTTCCCAGCAGCTCAGGGGCTCCGTTTGTGTGCATTCTTTTATTTTCCTCTAGAGATCTCTACTACTGTATAGTAAGTTTTTCATTTTACATTTTAAAAAGCACATGGCAGCAGAGCCATGAGTTACTATGCAGGTTTCTACTTTGCCTTAGGCTCCCCCAAACAGAGTTGGGGGCTCAGGTCTTTACCGCAAGCCAGCTCAGCTGCGAGGCTTGCTGGTTGGTGGCGCAAGCTTTGAAATCTCCAGGCTGCAGAGAGGCAAGCTTTTCTTTCATTCTGGACACTTTGTGGTTCTAAAATGTTAAGCTTCATACATGCAAATAGGACAAGTAGCCCCATCATGTATCGCAGAGCCCCAAGGGGCTAGCTGAAACTCCCTAGCCTACTATGACAAACATTTTTCAAAATTCATTGGCCTACAGGATTTATTTTGGTCCCACCTATGTTTTTCCACACTTATCCTTCCTCCTGTCTATCTTTCTGAACCTCCACTGATCCCCATGGCCTGGAGCTAAATAACAGTAATAATGATAAATCACATTTATATAGCATTTAAGGTTTATAAAGCATCACCTACATTACCTCCTTTGATCCTCACAGGAGCCCTTTATGGGAGATGCCATCATTGTCTCCTTTCCACAGATGAGGCACAGAGAGTCATAATTTGGAAATGACCAGGGAAAATGCGAATGAAATTATAGGAGGCAGCTAAGTGTCAGGGTTGACAGAACACTGGACCTGGAATCCCAGAACCTGAGTTTGAATCCTCATCTCAGTCACTTGTTAGTTGTATGACCCCAGGCAAATTATTTACCCTGTCTGAGCCTCATCTGAAAAATGGAGAGAATAAACTAATTGAGTCCACTCTTAAACCAAGAAGCTCAGCCCACATGATAGGAGAAGGGCTCTAGGGTTTGAATGCCACCAGGGTGTGCTTGCTGGTTGGTGGGGCAGGGCTGCTGTGAGAATAAAATAAAATAATATGGGTTGAGGGCAATTAGGTGCCTCTGTGGATTGAGAGTCAGACTAGAGACAGGAGGTTCTGGGTTCAAATCCAAACTTGTGAAGATGCTTTCCTAGCTGTGTGACCACACAAGCAAGCCACTTGACTCCTTTGTCTAGCCCTTATCCCTCTTCTGCCTTGAAACCAATATATAGTATTGATTCTGAGATGGAAGGTAAGGGTTTTAAAAATAATAATAATAATAATAATAATAATATGGATAGTGTTTTTCAAAACTTAGAGAACTATGTAAATGCTAACAATTAATATTATTAGCTTACAGTGCTATATCCCTTTAAAGTTTGCAAAGCATTTGATATACATTAGCTCATTTGTTCTTCATTACAACCCCATGAAACAGGCATTATTATGATGTCCATTTCATACATGAGGAAACATAGCAGATATCTGATGAGGAATTATAATAAACCATCTTCCTGACTCCAAGTTTGGAGCTTTATTTACTATGTCTCAGAATAAACAAGGGTGAGAAAGCAAACCTGAAAAACCCCGCTGCTGCTCCCAAGATAATATAGCACGGAGAAAATCTAAAGAAGATGAGATTGGCATTCCCTAAAATGAGATTGTAAAAAGGGCTAGAAGGGAAGCAAGCTCGCCCTGGCAGCAAGGCCCCCTTCCAATATTGGGGCCCTTCTACTTATCCGATGAGCTAAACCGACTTCTTGGGTGAAGAGTGGACTCGATCAGCTCAGGCAGGTTGTCCCGGCACATTCCACAGATTAGATGTCTTTAGGATGCTGAAACAAATATGGCTATTGTTGGTTCTAAATGAACTCTGAGCTCAGATGGTTGTCCACAGTCGATAGTATCACTGCCCTAGCTCCTTGACCTTCTTATGAGGAGTTAAGATGGCTTTTAATCTAAGGGCCCTCTTTAAGGGGTGAGAGAAGTACCACTATAGCAGATGCCTTCAGCACTATTTCTGGCGCTGTTCAGCCCTAAAGGAAACCAATTTTGAAATGACTATATCAATAATAATAATAGTAATAATAATGTCACATGTCTTAATAATTATCGCATTTTATAGCACTTTAAGGTTTGCAAAGCACCTTACCAATATTATCTCATTTTAATCTCACAACAACCCTGAGAGGAGTTGCTATTATTATCTTCCTTTTACAGATGAGGAAGCTGAAGCAGACAGAGGTTGAGTGACTTGCCTGGTGTCTTTCATTTGCCACCAGCTGCTTGCTTAGCTTCAACTTCATCATTATCTTCATTATGCCTCTGAGTTGCTGGGTAGCCTCTAGCACTCCCTCCCCCACTCTTCATCTTCTTTTTGTGCGTCATTCTCTCCCATTATATTGTAAGCTCTGTGCAGGCACAGACTGTCTTTCTTTTTCTTATTTGTATATGCAGTGCCTAGAATAGTGTATGGCACATGGTTGGCATTTAATAAACATGTATTATATTTCATTAAATAACTAATTCATTTCTGAGACTGGATTTGAACTCAGGTCTTCCTGACTCCAAGTCCAATACCCTATCCATTATAAGTATTCCTAGAATAAATCAGTGCCACTAGGATCCCTACCAGATTGCCAAATAAAGTGTTTTATAGAGTGAATCAGGAAGGGACTTTGCCAAAGAACCTACTTGTATTCTTTTCCCTTCATTCATACCTGCCCTTCCTTCCACCCGTCCCATTTCCTCCCTTCCTTCTTTCCTTCCTTTTTAAATGCCTTCTTCCTTTTGTTCTTTCCTTGCTTATTCCATCCACTGCTCCTTCTCTCCCTTCCTCTCATTTATTCTAATTCCTTTCCTTACTCCCTTCTTCCCATTGCCTCCTGCTTACCTCTCTATCCCTCCTGTCATTTTCTCCTTCATTACTTCCTTTCTCCCTACTCCCTCTTTCTCCTCCCTCCTTCCCTCCTTCCCTCCATTCCTCTTTCCCTTCCTTCCTTCCTTCTTCCTGCTAATATATCCTTTGATACATACTGAATAGAGAAATGAAGTAATCCCAGCCAGAAACTAAGAATGACAAAAATTTATATAACCAATTCATGTATGTGACATATTCATTTTTAGCCAAGCTGGACTGAGCAAGTTTCATCATCTCTTTTGGCTTGCACAGAACTAGAAGCAATGACCAGTCATGGTTGGAAATCAAAGAGAGAGAGATTTACTCTCAGAATAAGGAAGAACATTCAAACAATCAATAGTGTCCCATAATGGGACAGGCTGATTCTTGAGCCAACTCTTGAGTCCTCTATCATTATCAGTCCTTTCTTATTAAGAGTCTCCCCTTTAAACCATCAGAGAAACTAATTTGCTGTCCTACACAGATGAATATCTTAATTATTTCTTTGCTAGATTCATATCCTTAATTTTCAATTTAAGCCACTGATGCTGCTTACTCTAGGCTCTACCATTGCTAGTTATGGTTCTGGAAAGAATGAAAACTATGGAACCAGGTCAGTGGCGGAAGGTTTTATAGCAGAAGTATGATTTGATCCAGAGCTGGGGGGAAGGATAGGATTTAGACAAACAGAATGAAGGAAGGAGGCAATTCCAAGTACAGGAGAGGAAGGTTTTAGCTGGACCACTAAGAAAGAAAGGTATGATGTGTTAAGTGATCAGTTTGGGTGTATCAAAAATTTCATTATAGAGAGGAGGAGCTAGTTGGGGCCAGATCATGGAAGGATTTATATGGTGACTAATATGTTTAGACTGCATTCCATGAATATAGGGAGCTTTTGAAGGTTTCTAGAGAAAAGAATAGGATGTTTAAGAGTAAAGCTCTGGAAAGATTCATCATAGGGTTAATACTCAAACCATTATTTTAGAGATAAGGAAATGGAAGTCAAGGGAATTTAAGGGACTTCCCTGAGCGCACATAGGTAGCAAACATCAGAGGTGAGCTGTGAAGTCAGGTTCCCTGACTCTAAGGCCAATACTTTACCAACCAGCTTTCTCTAAACTATCAGTCACTTTTATGAAGGGGTTAAAGGAGAACTTTAGCAATGGGAACAGTTAATGGACTGTTTCAGTGGTCTAAGGTCAAGGTTGTGAGGTCCTACATTTCAGAAGAAGCAGTCATAATAGAAAGGAAGGAATGAAGCAAAGGAGAAAAAATAGTCAGAACTTAGTAAAGGAAAGGTTTAGAGACACCAATCTTGTAGAGAATGGTTTGCCTGTTGCCAAGGACAACCTAGCAAAATTTAGAGAGGCTGATCATCAAGTTGATCACAGAGTGATGGATTTTTCAGTCATAGAAACTCTTGAATACTAGAGGAATTGAAATCTGTATTGGTGGAGAGAGTATTCACTCTGAGAAAATCATGGATTCCTTTAAAAATGAAAGCTTTACATGTTAGTGGAACATCTCGATAGAAATGTCTAAAAGGGACCTGGACATGTGGGAATGGAACCCACTGGACACCTCCACATAGATGTTTCGTACTCACCTAAAACTTATTTCCTTGCTTCCTGACTTCAAGGATACATGATTTTGTCAGCAAGACTGGAGGTATAGATTTGGAAGCCATTTGTGTAGAGAAGATAGTTGAATCAATGAGAATGAATGAAATCTCCTCTTCAAGGGTAACGGTAGGGTGAGAAGAATCAAAATCCAAGGACTGGATTCAAGTCATATTCACATTTAGGTGGAAGAAAGTATAAATGAAGCCACCAGAGAAGAAGTAGCCTGAGATGTAGGAGGAAAGCCATTTAATATGCCTCTAATTTAATTGCATCATTCTGCCACTTGAATCTATTTAAACATTTTGACACATCTTACCTAAGGTGATTTTTCTTCTGTTAGTTGTATCACCATACTAGTATGAAAGATGTGGATAGTGTGACATATTTCTTTCACTAGCAATGAGTGAGTATTGGGAAGGGGGACAGGATCATGGGACTTTTCATATGGATAATGCTAAGGAACTTTTCTTGGAGTACTCATCAAATAGAAAGAAAAGATAGCTGTAGATTATTCCCCCTGCACGGGACTTATATATTACTACTGAAGCCCATACATTACCCATGCTATCTACTTTCTAGACATAAAACAGTGGGAGGGCATAGGTGGAACCACTTCAATCTCTACCACATGAACCATTATATATCACAAATTCCAGATATCTAGGTGGTACAGCAGGTAGAATGTTGGGTTTAGAATCAGGAAGACCTAGCCTCAGCCACTATCTGGCTGTATGCCCCTGGGCAAGTCACTTCACCTAGGTCTCCTTTAGTTTACTCGTCTATAAAATGGAGATAGTAAGAGCACAACTTTGTAGTTGTTGTGAGGATAAAATGAGAAAGTATTTGTAAAGCACATCAGCATAGTGCTCGGCACATAGTTGTTCAGTCGTGTCTGACTCTTAGTGACCTCATTTGATGTTTTCGTGGCAAAGATACTGGAGTGGTTTGCTACTTCCTTCTCCAGTTCATTTTACAGATGAGGAAACTGAGGCAAATGGGGTTCAGTAACTAACGCAGGTTATAAGTGCTAGAGGCTGGATTTGAATTCATAAACATGTCTTCATGATTCCAAACCTGGTGCTCTATCCACTGCACCACCTAGCTGCCTATGGCATATACGAGAGAGATTTCTTCCCCTTCTCCTTTTAGCTATAAAAACTTTGGCTTTTAAAGAAGCAGGCAGTCAGCTTCCCACCTATAGGTGCCAGGCTGGTGAGAATGAGAGACTGAAGGGTAGTTTGAGATATTCCTTTCTTTTGTTAAAGAAAATGAATTGTGAGTTTGTGGAAATTTCTGAGTCTCACAAGTCTAAGTCCCCTGGTACAAGTAGCCTCAAGCTTCCACAGAAGAAGTTACAAGTCTTAAGGCCAGCAGCATCTGAAAAATAGAAAAACCTGTCTCGAGATGTTCCACTCATTAAACTCTGTGAAAGCAATTTGACAGCATTTGGGATGTGTTTTGTCATTAGGGGTGATATTGGGACTCAAGAGTTGTGTGTATCTCTGCGGTGTGTGTGTGTGTGTGTGTGTGTGTGTGTGTGTGTGTGTGTGTGTGTGTCTATGTGAGAAAGTATGTGTTTGGAATATAGGTGTCACTGAATTTGTGCCTATATGGCTGGTGTGAGTTCTTTTCTGGGCTCCATTATGATTTTATCCTTAGAGCAAGTTCTACTGAGGAAAAATCGCTAGAAAAATCCTCTGAGTCTGACTAATACAGGAATCTGAATTTCTCCTATGGCTCTGGAATCTTTTTTGGTGCCATTTGTCCTTCTCATGCATCCCTTCCAAGTTTCCTACCCACCCACCCCCAGCACACACACACACGCACACACACACGCACACACGCACACACGCACACACACCGTGCACACACACTCCCAACTAATTCCGATTGTAATCCTTCCCAACAGCCAGGCATTCTAACAACCAAAAAGAAACATTTCTGAATTTTACATTTTCTTCTCCTTGGACTTATAGGAACAAGTTATAATTCTAATTAAACAACAACTTCATTATTTAGTGCAGGAAATAAAATATTTGAATTACTTTCAGCAAATTCCAGTTTAAATAAAATCAGGAAGATAATTACTTGAATATAAATTATTTACCAAATTAATTCTTTATTAGAATTTTGGAGGAATTCAAATATGTTTCTCTGGCAAGTGCTACATAACAAATTAATTGTGTAATTAGTAGTAAATGTGTCATTTTTATAATTTCTTACTTATAATAAGCATAACCCAACCATTTCTGCCTCATGTGTTCTTCGTAAACCCTTTATCTCCCTTTTAAAAAATCTCGTTTAAGAGATCACAGGCCTGATCTTTTAAACTGTTGTCAGTAGTTATGCAAAATCTTCACAAAAGTACTGGTGGGCAGACTCCAGGGACTTCTCGACTTTAATCAGCCATGAGAGTAGGCAGGATTTAGAAGTCATTTCTCAACTAGGGATCACCTGCAGAAAATGAAAAGTCCCAGAGAAGACTGCTGAGTACAAAATGCCATTGTATACATAGACTTTTATGGACTCTGAAAAGCCCTTTGACTCCATGGAAATAGAAGCTATGTTGGAAGTGGAAAGAGGCAGAAAAGCCCGTGTGACATGTGCATATGAACATAGCGCTAGTGTTTAGTCTTGAAAAGGAAAGGGAAGCGAGCCAGGAATGGCAATCATTCCCCTTGAAATCCTTCACCCCTTGCCAGAGGAACCTAGCTAAAACCTTGGATGAGAGGAAAAGGGCATCTCGGTCAGGAGTAAAGATGGTGAACCATCTAATGTTTGCAGGCTACATTTACTTACAGGGACCAAACCAAGCAATCACGGCACAAGAGCTGGAAAAAGTCAGGAGAGTAAAAATGATGTGTCAAAGAAGCAGACTGGAAGTATATTTAATACAAATGTAGGTTAAAAAAAAGGCAAATGCCCATTCTATGGCAGAAACTATCTTTAAGAGGCTGAACTACTCTACATCAAGAGTGAGAGCATGATATGGGATGTTGAATTAGGAGCCCCAGTATCTGGTCGTATGTAGCTCGAACTCTAAGACTTTGAACAAATAATCTGACATCTACTAACTTCAAGTTTCCTCATCTATAAAACAAAGGAGCCAGA
>NC_077227.1:711063034-711083034 GCF_027887165.1 Monodelphis domestica
GAAGGAAGAAAGAAAGAAAGAAAGAAAGAAAGAAAGAAAGAAAGAAAGAAAGAAAGAAAGAAAGAAAGAAAGAAAGAAAGAAAGAAAGAAAGAAAGAAAGAAAGAAAGAAAGAAAGAAAGAAAGAAAGAAGGAAGGAAGGAAGGAAGGAAGGAAGGAAGGAAGAAGGAAGGAAGGAAGAGAGGGAGGGAGGGAGGAGGAAGGAAGGAAGGAAGGAAGGAAGGAAGGAAGGAAGGAAGGAAGGAAGGAAGGAAGGAAGGAAGGAAGGAAGGAAGGAAGGAAGGAAGGAAGGAAGGAAGGAAGGAAGGAAGGAAGGAAGGAAGGAAGGAAGGAAGGAAGAAGGAAGGAAGGAAGGAAGAAAAAAGGGAAGAAAGGAAGAAAGAAAGAAAGAGAGAGAGAGAGAGGGGGGGGGAGAAAAAGAAGGGAGGGAGCACTGAGCAAAGAATGCATATTGTCCATAGTACATTCAATGAAAATGACAGAATTATCAGAAATATTCTGTGTAGTCTGTAGTAACTGAAAAAAGACAAAAGAACCTTTTGAAAATATCTTTTTAAATAATGGGATGTATGTAGATTGATATCTAAAATAGGTAACAGAGAGAGAATATTTGAAAATTTTCCAGAAGTTCAAGGTCATTCTGTGTTTAGTCTGGTAAAATGTAGAGTCCATGGCTTTTCTAGCCATGCAGTTTCCTCTTGCATTTGACCTTCTTTCCTTTTTACATGCTTGCTAACCAGAAGAGAAGTAAAAGCTGTAGAAGGAGCTTGCCTGGATTTTAGCACTTGATAAATTATCTGATACAATTCTTGCAGAAAAGATAAAGTGATGAGGTGAAGGACTAGACAATGATGCCCTTGGCTGTGTTTGAAGCCAACTGAATGGCTGAACTCAGAGTCAGCATTAACAATTCCTTGTTCCCTCAGAAGGAGATATACAGTGGAATCATTCTTGCCTCTTCATTGTCCTCCCTCCCCAAGTCTGGTCAACTCCATCTCCTCAGTATCTCTGTTGTCTATCCCCTTCTCTGCACTCATATCCTAACGACTCTAGTCCAGGACATCATCATCTCATACCTGGACTATTGCAGTAATCTGATAATTGGTCTCCCCAATCTAACATCTACCCCCTCGATAGATCCTCCATACAGTTCCCAAAATTGTTGCCAAAAATGTCAATCCTTAACTCAAGAAGTACCTCGATAGTCCCCTCTTCCACTGGCATGAGGTTAGAGAACAATCTCTTCTGTTTGGGATTTAATGCACTTGAAAATTTGGTTTTAGTCAATCCATCCAAAGTAAATACACATCATTTTCCTTCACATTCTCATTATCATCCACTTCTATCTCTTTCAGGCCCCAAATCCCTTAAACATAAGTGCCACCTTCAAGAAGCTTCAGATCTCCTCCTAATAGCTAATAAACCCTATACTACATATATAATATAAATCTTATACTTATTAATCCAGGAGCATGTTGAATGGCACCTAGTAAAATGTTAGCTCCTTGCGGGCAGGTTCTGTCTCACTTTTATATTTGTGTCTCCAGTGTCTTGTGCAGTAGTTACATATAATGGGTGCTTAATTAATAAATGTCCACTGTTTGCTTAATTTTTTGAGTCCTCTCAAGGATCTGTGCTTTGTCCTATGCTGATTAATAGTTTATCAATATTTTGGCTAAATTTTAAATGGCATATTTTTCAAATGTTCAGGTAGCACAAAGGTAGATGGCATAGCTAACACACTAGGGAACAAAGTTAAATCAAGAAAGATCTAGGTAGCCTAGAAAATGATACATTGGAATCTAAATTTAATGGGTACAAATATAGCCTCTACTTGGATTCATGAAATCAACTCCACAAGTATAAGATGAGAGATGCACGGTTAGATAGAAATTTGGATGAAAAAGATCTCGGGGATCTAACGGAGGGCAAGCTCAATATGACTGCTATTACATGCTATGGCAATCAAAAAAGGAACTTGGAATAATATTGAGAGGCATGGTGTCCAGAGCTAGGAAGGTGATAGGACTGCTTAACCCTTCCCTGGTAAAACTACCCCTGATGTGCTGTGTAGTTTCTACTACCACAATTTAGTAAAGATATTAATCAATTAGAGAACATCCAGAGGAAGGAAACAAAAATGCTGATGGGCTTTGAATCCATGCCATTGAGAAGGATCTGAAATAATAAGAGATTCTTAGCCAGGAGGAGAAAAGCCTAGGGAAGGAGGATGGCTGGGAGAAGAGGACATGTGACAGTTGTTTCCAAGTATTTGAATAAGTGGAAGAAGTGTTACAATTGCTTTCTTGATTCCAGAGGACAGAACCAATAATGATGGGTACTAGTCACAAAGAGAGAACCTTAGACTTTCAAGAAAGGAAAAAAAAAGGGGGGGGGGAACTATTGGAGGCAGCTAGGCAACTCCAGGGCTAAGAACCAGTCCTAGATATGGGAGTTCAAATCTGGGTTCAAATATGGCCTTAGAAACTTCTTAGCTGGTGATCCTGGGCAAGGCACTTAAAGCTGATTGCCTAGCTCTTACCACTTTTCTGCCTTGAAACTAATACACACTATTGTTTCTAAGATGGAAAGTATGGGTTTAAGAAGAAAAAAGGAAAAAGCTTCCTAACAACTAAGATTTTCCAAAAGGAGATAGCAGATTCCCTCCACCCTGGAGGTCTTCATGCAAAGACCTAATGAATACATATAGAATATATCCTAGAATGACTCTTGGAGGAAGGGAGGGTTAAAGTTTGGACTATATGACCACTAACAGACAAGTCAAAGATGCTTTGATTGTATGGCAAATTATTGTCATTGCTATGATCTTGGCACAAATCTTGAAAGGAGAAGTGAAATTGCCATCAGTTCCCCTCATACCAGTTTCCATATTTAGCACACAGGTTATTCTAGGAGTCAGCTACCACAACAAACACCTCTGATGTTTCCTATTTATGTCCACCCATCACCCAATTAACACCCCATTAATGGCTACACACATGCCTAATTTCTACCCTCCAAGCATAGCTCTATAACTTTAACTCCTTCTTTTACCTATGTTTCTACATAATAAGCCCTTAACTAACACTCTTATTTAGACAGAACCCAATCTGTTAAAAATCAAATGCCTTTGATGAGAGGATATACACAACCAATCAAATGTGGTCATATTTACCAAAGCAGACACCCAGATGAAAATGTAGCTGAAATGCAATGGCATGTGCTAGATGGATTAAAGCAATTATTGTATGATTTCTTTTTCTATCCAGATGTGAAGTATTTCCAAAGAATGACTGGTGTTGGCTCTCCATTGTAACTAATGCTGGCCATCGTTGGTTATATGGCAACCAAGAGTGGCAATGGTAATGGAGCTCAGTTGAAAACTTAAACCCTGAAGTTATCATTTAAGATGTAGTAGAACTATTCTAGCATCATAGACTTAGATATGTAAGACACTTTAGAAATCATCCATTTATTGAAATGAGAGACATGAAGGAATTTTCCTACAATCATAGAGCTAATAAGTGTCAAAGGCAGAATTTGAACTCAGGTCTTCCTGACTCCAAGTCCAATACTCTCTCCAGTATGATTTTTTTTTTCATGTCCAACTATAAAAAGGCAACTCCCCTAGACTTTACAGCTTTGGAGTCATGGAACAGGCTAGTCTAAGGATGTATGCAAGGGATCTCCTGCAGAGAGATTTCAGATTTTTAGAATTATAGCATCTCTGATTTGGAAGGGAACTTAGAAGCCATCTAGTTCAATTCATACCCAAACAGAATTCTTCTCTATGAAACTCCAAAAGGGCCAGAGTTGTCAAAATGTAATTGGGGAATGTTGAACAAAATAAATGCACATAATGTTAATTTGTAATTTTCTAAGTCAATTCTTGCCCTGCAGAGGTCGTTTCTATTTGAGTTTGCTACCACTGCTCTAGCTTATTAATCTGAACAGAGTATTATCCCCCAAAGTGGGTTTGGGGTATGACTATAAGTACATCATTTATAGACTAGGGACTACACATTTATAGACTATAAGTACATTAGGGTGGATCTCCTAGTCGGAAGAGTGATCCTATTGGCCAAAGGCTGCATTATCTATAAAGGAAGTGGAATGTTACTTCCACCTTATAGTATAGGGAGCTATTAAAATACTCTTTGAGAAGAGTCACATTATGCTATTATTGCTTTGGATAAAATTAGTTAAGTTAACCAACCAGTCTCTTGTCAAGACTCTTGGGGACAATGTAGAAATGAATTAGGATAGGGGAAAGAGCCAGTAAAGGCTCAGTTCCATAAGAATAATGCCATACTGGGAATCTACAAGATAATAGAAGGGAATCGCCTCCTCGTAAAGCAGAGGAGGATACATAAAAGGAAGGAACTGCCTTGCTGAGGGCCAAACATTTTTCTACCCCCATGATTCTGTTTCAGACAAGGATATGGGAAAGCCTTCTGCAGGTTTCCATGAGGTGAGAGAATTGAATTATAACAGAAGTAGCCAATGGGAGATTGTTTTCCCCTATGTGGCTTTGGAGGGTATCTCCACCCTGCTAAAACAGGGAAAATTAGCTTAATAGCACCTCTCTTCCTAAGAGCTCCATGCATTCTCATATATTATTCATAGGATTATACTTATTAGTGGTAGAACGTGTAGTCGATTCAAAAGACCTGATGTCTGCTCCTGGCTCTAATACTGATTGTATATCTTTGAGCAATTCTCACACACTTCTGGCCTTCAGCATTATCAACATAAAATGAATAGATTTCTTGGATTCCCGTTGCCAAATAATTCATTATTTGGTGACTAAACTGTAAATGACAAACATCTCCACATTTATTTTTAAGTTCTTTCTTCTCAAACATGTCCAACTCTTTGTGATCCCTTTTGGAAGTTTTTGGCAAAGATACAAGAGTGGTTTTGCCATTTCCGTCTCCAGCTCATCATATAGATGAGGAGACTGAGGCCAACAGGGTCTTGTACCTTGTTCAGGGTTACGCAGTCAATAAGTGTCTGAAACTGGGATCCTCCTGATTGAAGGGCTGGCTCTCTCTCCACTGTACCACCTAGCTACCCTACACATTTAGCTAGGCTGATTCTTAAAATAATAACTACATTCTCATCATCAGGCTCATACTCAAAGCATTTCCTTTTCTAGCACAAACTAAAAAAGTTTATATATTCCATTGGTAGAGATTTCAAGAACATTAGGGAAAATCATCTATACTTGCTGCCTCCAATTCTTCTCTTTTCACTCAATTCTCTTTTCCTTTCTCTCTTCCTAGAGAATATAAATGGCCATATTTGGTATCCTTTTCTCAGTTCTCCTCCTTCTTGACCTTTTTGCAGTATTTGTTGCTATAAACCACCTCCTCCTGAATATTGTCTATTCTCTGTGTTTTTGTGACCCTCATTTCTCCAGATTCTCCTTAGATTTGTCTGACCACTCTTACTCAGTCTCATTCACTGATTCATCTTCTTTATCATACCCTCTAACTCTGGATCCACCCCCTGGGCACTATCCTTGGCTTTTTTCTCTATATGTTCTTACCTAGTAACCTCAAAACTCCCATGGATTTTTTTAAACATTACCTTCCATCTTAGAATTAATACTATGTATTAATTCCAAGGCAGAAGAGGGGCAAGGGCTAGACAATAGGGATTAAGTAACTTGCCCAGGGTCACACAGCTAAGAAGTGTCTGAGGCTAGATTTGAACCTAGGACATGTCATCTCTAGGCCTGGCTCTCATTCCAATGAGCCACCCAGCTGCCCTGCTGTGATATTGAAATTACTTTAAAAGACTGATATATATTAATTTAAGTTCACCAAGGAATTCACTTATGTAATTCCTAAATGAAACACTCAAGTTAGCTGCCAAATTTTTATGGTGTTTTAATTTTAATTACAAAAAGGAGGAAGAAAGTATTAGAGAGACAGACAGAGAGAGAGAGAGAGAGAGAGAGAGAGAGAGAGAGAGAGAGAGAGAGAGAGAGAGAGAGAGAGACGAGAGAGAGAGAGAGAGAAGGATAAGGGAGAAAAGGAAATAAGTTTAACCCAGACCCACTCTGGCTCAGGCTGAGCCAAAGCAGGTTTTAAGGCCTTAGATAGCCAAGGCAAGGAAAGGGATTAGTCCTTATCACTCACATGACCAATCTGAAGGAAAGCAGTCCACTGAGCTCCTCCAACTCCAAGTTCCCATCTCAAACTGACTCTAGCTCTCCTCACAGGAAGTCCTGAGAACTAGAGAGGCTGTTCTCTACCTCACTTCCTGCATCTCACATGTGCCAATGGTGGCTCAAGCTTGACCTAGGACCGCCCAGAGGTCTGTCCTTTTTTTGCACATGACTGTTGAAGGACATATTCTCCAAAAATTAAATCTTGAGTTTGCTGCAGCCCTTCCTAATCTTGTTACACTGAGTAGAGTGGAGATTGTAGTTTCTAAGAACTGATTCTGTTATTCCAAGTATCTCTATTGTTATTGATCAGGAAATAGCTAAATCCGATCTTCTAAAGAATGGTCTGAATAGGGTGGAGTAGTTTTGAAATTCACACAACCCCATGGATTTAAATATCATCTCTATTATTGGGAAATTACTCCCACATCTATATATCCAACCTCAGTCACTCACTATTCCCACATCACCAACAGCTCATTAAAAAGTTCAAACTGGACATCCCACAGATATTTCAATCAGAAAATGTCCAAAACAGAACTCATTCTCTTTACTTCTAAATATGCCTTTCTTACAACCTTCCCTTGTTTCTTGTCAAGGGTACCACCATCCTTCAATTCTTCCAAATTTGCAACTATGTTGTTGTTTCTTTTCTTGAATTCTCACCTTCTTCTACAAAAACTATCTAATCAGTTGCTAAAGTTTGCCATTTCTACTCCTATAATATAGAAGGGTGTAAAAATACATGATTCCTTGGTCTACTACTTGCTGATGGCAAAAAGCACTTGACTCTAGATCTTCAAAATGATGTGCATGTATTAAAATTACAAAAGATTTAATAGACACAACCACATTGTCTCTCCCCTTTCCATCTATTCTTGCCTATTTCTCTTTTTAAAAAATGGAAGGCTCCTTATTGCTTCTAACCCTAAATTCCTCAGAATGGTATTTAAAGAAATCCTTCCACAACCTGGGCACATCAGCAAACAGTGTTTACCTTGGTTTTCTGCTCTATAAAATGAGCTGGAGGAGGAAATGGCAAACCACTCTAGTATGTTTGCCAAGAAAACCCCAAATGGGGTCCTGAAGAGTCAGGCATGACAAAACAACAATTCTACAATTTAGACCCCGCCTTTTAAGACATTTCATATTAATTACCTTCATTCACCTCAAATTCCAGCCAAAGAACCAACTAGTTCCCTGGTTGTGTCATTCCATCCCCCATCTTCATGCCTTTGCATAGGTTGTGCCATGGAACTGGAATATATTTATATGGTGATATAATCTAAGACTTGGAAGATACTGCAAAGGCCATCTAAACTGACCCAGACTTGACAAAAATCCTAGCCACAGGATCATTCATAAAAAGCTTTGGAAATTTTCAGTAGGTGGAAGAATAAATTGTGAATGTTACCTCCAGAGAGTGAGCTGAAAGGTGAAAATATGAAAGAGTTAATTTCTATGAACATGTTGATTTCCCAGATGATACTGTCTGTGATGCAGGGAGGATGGGGAGGCCTGGGACACTTGTGGATAGGATTTATTATGTAGATACAAAGAAAAGTTAAGTTAAACATGTAAGAGATCTAAGATTTCATTTATGTACATTCTTTTCCTTCTTCCTATATAGTGATGCTTATTGTGTTTGGTTTGTAAAATTTGGAATAAAAAAGAAAGAAACTTCCAATAGGAGAGATCCTACTACCTCCCCAAGAGGCCAGCCCATTGCACTGTTGAGTAGCTTGAATTTCCCCCACAGAATTGGAAGGATCCTTCACGGCTATCTAGTCAATCCATACACAAACCATCACAATCCCCCCTGATGATGATTGGGGGACTAGTCTCCCCAATTGATCACTAAACATAAGAGTACTGCAACCCAAAAAATTCTAACTGTAAGTGTATACAAAAAATTATTTTTACCCACTAAGAGGAAAACTATAATAGTTGTAGATATGGGGAAATAGAGGAGAGAGAAAGACAGCAAACCAATGTTTTGCTGGGCGCATTGACAAAAGCCAATTTGGGGGCAGTCCCCTTTGGCATAAGAGTGTACCTTCAAAAAATGTTCAATCAACCACACCCCAAGGTTCATTCTAGATCTTCCTGTAGTGAAAAGGTTTAGATATCTTTCTGCAAACAGTTCATTCTCTGAATTCAATTAGTTAGCAAGCTTCTTCTTTGAAGATCTATCTTGAACAAAATTTAAATCTTGGATTTTATGAAATACAATCCCCCCTGAAGAAAGTGTTGAAAAAACACTGAGTCCAGCTGAGGATGCAAGTTTTAGTTGTGGGGGTGTGTGAGTTAATCCAAAAGGAAAACAAAACAAAATGAAAAATAAAACAAAAAACAAAAACAAAAGAAGAAAAAGGGAAAAAAATCAAGGAAAAATATAGACCCTTTATATATACATATTTTTATATTAAAGAAGAATTCAAAATCAGTATCAAAATATCAAAAAATCTATGTATACAAAAAAAATTTTTTTTAGAAACCAAGAAAAAAAATTTTTTTCCCCCACAGGCCACTGTATTAGGGTCCAGTTAAGTAATTTCTAATCCCACAAGTCTGTAGGACAGAATGCAACAAATTTTACTTACCCATTTGCAGCCAAGGCTACAGGAAGTTGCCATACTATAGGAGAGAAAAAAGGACCAGATTTTTTTTTTTATATGTAGGGAAGTGTCATTCCCTCATCTGATTTTACCTTCATTCTCAGGGATGGAGGGAGCCAGGATGGTAGCCAACCTTTGGTACTTGTCTGTAGGTACTTTCATGAAGAGTGTGGATACAAGGAAGGCCTACATCTTAACGTCTGTCAAGTGCCGGAACCCCGAGTCTCACACTAGGTTCAAGTCCTTAGTATTGGCTTAGAAATGCATTAATCCTACCTGGTTTGGTCTTTGATTTTTTGACCTGTGAGCTCTTCTGGCATTATCCAGGTCATCTATGTGCTCCTTTTTGATCCCGTTCTTAGAATCAGACACAAACATTAATCATAGTCCCACAACAATTGTCAATAAATGGCAGGTTCCCATAGTTTAAAACTGTTTGGGTGCGTATTAATAATAATAGCAAGTATATATAGTTAAACTAATATTATTGTAGAATAAAAATTAATATTGATTGTATGTACCTTAAGTACATAGAAATGAGAAAAAGGGGAAAAAATAAAATATTGTAAAAAAGGATAATAAAATAAGGAAAAGAGAAAAAAGGAAAAAAGAAAAAAAATTAAATTTAGGATTTCAATGTGTCAAAAGCAGAATAAAACAGTTCCACTTGTCAATGGGTAGTTATCTCCAATGCATGTATAGGATACAGTCAATCAGTCTCAACAGAAGATGCTCTCTTTACATATGAGCAGTGAATCCAAGAGTCCTTTTCTCCAACCTTTATAGATGTTGGAGTAGTTCACAATATTTGGAATGGTCCTTCCCAGGAAGGCTGGGTTGCTCCCGTACGCTGGAAGTTCTTTATATATACGTTGTTTCCTGGGTTCAGGTTGTGAAGTGAGAAGTCTAGTGGTCCAGCTTATACTGCAGCTCCGGATTCATGTAGCTCACACAGTTTGTGCTGTAATTCCTGTATATAGGAAGCAATAGTAGTATCTCCCCCTAATAGCGATGTATAAGTCGGGGAGAAAGGCTTAGCCTGTATAGGCGGATGTCCAAAAAGCATCTCAAATGGTGAAATATGTAAGTCTCCTCTAGGCCTGCTTCTAAGATAAAATAGGGTTAAAGGGAGAATTTCAGGCCATTTTAAATGGGTCTCAGTGCATAATTTTCCAATCATAGTTTTAAGTTCTTTGTTCATCCTCTCAACTTGGCCTGAACTCTGGGGATGATATGGAACATGGAATTTGGGAGTTATCCCCAAGCAAGAATATATCTGGTTTAGAACAGAATCAGTAAAATGACTCCCCCTATCAGAATCAATACTTGCTGGCAGGCCAAAGCGAGGAATAATTTCTTTTAAAAGCACCTTAGCAACAAAAGCTGCTGTGGCTCGGACTGTAGGAAATGCTTCCGGCCATCTGGTCAGTTGGTCTACTATGACCAGACAAAATTTATATTGTCCAGCCTTTGGCATTGTTATTAAATCTATCTGCAGGTGCTCAAAGGGTGTGTAAGCCAGAGGACACCCACCAAAGGCATGTTGGTTATATGCCTGGCAGGTAGAGCAGGCTGAACACACTTTAGAGGCTATGGTAGTTATACCAGGGGCTATCCATACTCTCTTAACAGAGTCCACGATGCCCTGGGTACCAAAGTGGCCATTATTATGAACAGATTGGCAAATTTGGTGATAGAAACTTCTAGGGAGCAGGGGTTTTCCTTCAGATGACACCCAGACTCCATTTATCTGTTTTGCTTTGAATTTTTGTTTCCATTTTCCCACTTCCTTCTCATTATAGGAAAGTGATAAATTTAAGTCATCAGTAGTTGTTAATGTTAGAAGTAATTCAGGCCCTTCTATGGCTGCTAGCTTCACAGCAGCATCTGCTCAGTCATTTCCCCTAGAGACAGGGTCGGGTGCCACCTGTATGGGCTGAGCAATGAACTACATCTAGAGCTTCAGGCAGCTGAAGAGCAGAAAGTCCTTCATTAATAATTTCAGCATTAGCTATGGATTTTCCAGCTGAGGTTAAAAATCCTCTCTGGAGCCATAGCATTCCGACTGAGTGACAAATGCCAAAAGCATATCTAGAATTGTTGCCCTTTTATCCTTGGCAATTATACAGGCATGTTTCAGAGCTATGAGTTCTGCCCCTCGAGCGCTAATGTTAGAGGGCAATGAAGCTGACCACTCAGTGGCAAATTCTGTGACTACAGCAGCTTCACTGTAGCATATGCCATCCCTCATGAAAGAAGAACCATCAGTAAATAAGATCAGGTCTGAGTTCTTTAAGGGAGTGTCCAGGAGATCATCTTGAGGCTTTTCTGCCATGGACACTAGTGTTTCACAACTGTGTAATGGTTCTCCTGAAGTTGGTAAGTCTGGAAGCAAGTTGGCAGGATTAAGGGTGGTACAGCATTTTAGAGTAATATTTTCATTATTTAGCAAGGTTATTTCATACCTTGTAATTCGCTGATCAGAAAATGCCTGTGTTCTCTGTCTTAGCAATAATGCTTCTACCTCGTGTGGACACATAATTGTTAATGGGAATCCCAATACTAGATCAAGGGTTTTTGTCACTAGTAAAGCAGTAGCAGCCATGCCTCTAAGGCATGGTGGTGCTCCTGAAGCTATTGGGTCCAGCTGGGCTGAATAATAAGCAACTGGACGCTGAGAAGGCCCCAGAGTCTGAGTTAAAATGCCTGAGGCTACTCCTCTTCGCTCATGTTCATACAAAGTAAATGGCTTGTTGTAATCTGGGATGCCTAGAGCAGGGGCAGATAGGATAGCCTTTTTTAGCTCTGATAGAGCTGACAGGTATTCAGGCTCTAATTTGAGGGGTTTAGGGACCAAATCCCTTGTTAGTGCTATAAGAGGTTTAGTAATTTCCCCATAGCAAGGAATCCATTGTCGGCAAAACCCTGTTGCTCCCAGAATTGCTCTTAACTGTTTTTTAGTGGTAGGAGCACTCAATTTTTTAATATTCTCAATTCGCTTGGGAGAAATAGAATGGGCACCAGCTGTCAGAAGGAACCCCAAATATTCTACTTTGGGGAGACACCACTGAACTTTATCCTTCGAGATCTTATGGCCTCTTTTGTGCAATTCCAAAAGGAGGTGCTTACCATCTTCCTGACACGCTTCTGCATCTGCGAAAGCCAAGAGTAGGTCATCTATGTATTTTATTAATTTGCTGTTTTTAAATTTTATATTATCTGTATCTTGTCCCAAAATTTGTGCAAATAAGGTCGGACTTTCTACATAACCCTGGGGCAGATGACTCCAGGAATATTTGGTGCCATTCCAGGTGAAAGCAAAAATATGCCTCGAGTTCTCATGTATGGGTATGGAAAAGAAGGCTGAGCACAAGTCTACTACTGTAAAGTACGTAGCTGTGCT
The DNA here is from genome assembly GCF_027887165.1 of Monodelphis domestica. Taxonomy (NCBI): domain Eukaryota; kingdom Metazoa; phylum Chordata; class Mammalia; order Didelphimorphia; family Didelphidae; genus Monodelphis; species Monodelphis domestica. The sequence continues at coordinate 711,075,229 of NC_077227.1, forward strand.
AGGAATAGAAGAAATAATAGTATTGATATTGGGAACTACAGAGTGTCTCTTTATAACGTGATTGTTCACAGCCCTCAAATCCTGTACGAATCTATAGAGGTGTTTGCCATCAGGCCCCCTTTTTGGTTTTTTAACGGGGAGGATGGGCGTGTTGTATTCAGATTTACAAGGGAAAATTATTCCTTGGTCAATTAACGAGTTTATTATTGGGGTAATGCCCTCTGTTGCCTCCTTGGAGAGAGGATACTGAGGAATGCAAGGAGGTGGACTGGATTTAGTTTTTATTTGCACAGGAGCAGCTGATTTAAGTAAGCCTACATCAGTAGAAGATGTGGCCCAAAGAGACTCTGGTATATCTGTAGGTATTTCAAAGGTGGGAGGCTCCTTTGCCTCCTGGCTCTCTGAGAGAAATACAGGGAGTAATTTAAGGTTTCCTCGGGCACTTCTAAGAAGAGGGAGCCATCTGGGACGCACATTATTGTGGCTTGTAATTTGCATAGTAAATATCTCCCCAGCAAATTTGTGGAGGATCCAGGCATTAGAAGAAAAGAATGTTCAACAGTTAGGGGTCCCACGCGTACCATGCGAGGAAAAAGTTTTGGGACTTTTAATGGTTTTCCTGAAACCCCTACTACATTTAGGGAGCCAATAGAATCACATTTCTCATCTGGTTTACTTACTAGAACTGATCTAGATGCTCCAGTGTCTAAAAGACAGTCATAGTATGAATTTCCTACCTTTAAAGTGACATGAGGTTCCTCACTGTTTGGGGGGGGGGGAGATATATAGGGACTATTGGCATTAAAATATCAGGGTCTGGAAAATCAAAGGTTTCATTCTTTGATTCCAAGGTCCTCACCCCCCCTTCACACCTTCATAAAGATGCTTGGGCTGTTTTTTGGGACCCCCTCCACGCTCTTGGGGGTGTTCATCCTGAGTGTAGCGTGGTCGAGCTCCATTTCTTATATATTGTTGTTGGGCATTTTGGGGGTATTATCATTTTCTGTATTTTGAGCACTGTCATTTTGATTGGCATTGTGATTCCTATAGTTATTATTCCTAAAGGTGTTATTATTTCCATTTTTCCGTAGCCAGCTCCTACAGACCATTGTTGCATGGCCTCTCTTCCCACAGAAGAGGCATATTAAGGGGTTTGTTAATGATTTATCTGTGGATTCCTGCAAAGGGGCCATGATCTCTCCCTTACTTTTCAATTGTTCCTGTATCATACTTTCAATTTCTTTTTTTAAGTCTGCCACTGATGTATTGTGTGTCTCAGGTTTTTTTGTATGATTCTTATAGGCATATGTTGCTACTTTCCTCAGTTTTTCAAGGTCCATAGACTCCCAGTTGGGACAGCTAGTTTCAAAGTAGTCTTTTACTGCTAAACAACAATTCCTAATGAACTGTCTGCATATATTTTTAATGTCCTTTTCTCTGGTCAAATCAAGGTCCATATATGTATGTCCTATGTCAATAAGTCTGTCCATAAAGTGGGAGGGGGTCTCATCAATTCCCTGTCGGGACTGTTCAAATTTTTTCCCATGCATCAGGGCTATCAGAGCAGTCTCTCATGGCTCTTAATAATGTGTCTCTGGCCAGGACTGGTTTTGTGTGATCTTGTGTAATATTGGGGTTCCAGTATGGATCTACAGTTGGCCAGTGGTGAGCTCCTCTACCGCTTTTCCTATTAGTTAGAAAGATGACATCATTTTTCTCTCTCTGTGTCAGAAATGTATCTAACAAATTTTCCACATCCAACCAAGAAGGGTCAAAGTTTCTGAATATATTCTCTAATTTTTCTATAACCAATATTGGTTCTGCCTCAAATGATGGAACATTGTCTTTGAATTTTTCTAAATCATCAGGTTTAAAAGGTGTGTAGTGTCTTACAGACACCAAGTTCCCTTCTTTATTAAAGGTGGGTACTTCCCTCAATGGAAATAAACTTCTGTCTAAATTATCTGGTGTTACTGTTTCTAGGTTACTTGCACTGTTTGCAGTGGGGTAGTTAGAGAAGGGAAAAGGTTAGGATCATTGGGTGTCAGGGCATGGGGGTTGGGGATTAGAGCATGAGCATGGGGAGGGAGGGCAGGGGGAGGGGTCAGGGGAAGGGTAGGGGGAAGGGCCAGGGAAAAGGGCCGGGACAGGAACAGGGGGTGGGGCTGAGGGGGCAGGGTAAGAGGCATGAATAGAGGGAGGAATCAGGGTGGGAGGGGCAAGAATGGCAGGGGGAGGGGCTGGGTGGTCAGGATGGGGAGGAGCTGGTTGGTGTGAAGGGGCTGCTATTTGAGCCAAATTGTTTTGGGCAGGGTGGGTCACGGAATCTGATAATGATGGGGAATGGAGAGATAAATCACTCCTATTATGGGATGTTTTTAACTCCCTTTCAATGTTTTGCAGGAAAGTTTTTATCTCTCCCCATTTTTCCTCCATAATTTCATCCAGGAAAGTTTTTATCTCTCCCCATTTTTTCTCCCTAACTTCATCCTCTTCCACCAATCGTTGATTAATAAAAGTATTTTGTTCCATAATTCGTTGTTCAATAAAAGTATTTTGTTCCTTAATTTGTTTAGTAATAGAAGGAACAAGTGAGTGTTCTCTCTTAGAGGAGATTAGATATATTAAGGGAGATGAATGTAAGGGTCACCGAGAGGCTTATAGTTTCTGAGAAAAACCATCCTACAGGAACACCTACTAGGAATCCTATGGATTTGGTTATTGAACTTATAAGCCAATTTCGAAGCAAGTCATGCACTGACTGAAGCCACATTTTTTTAAAGTCAATTACTAAGTTGCCTGTAACTTTTTTTTTGTCAGTAGGTGGCTCCCTTTACAATCTACAACCCTATACAGATTAAGGGCCTATTCTGTGGTAAATTCTCCTTATTAAGCTCCTGGGAGGGGTCACAAAAGTCTTATGTGGGGAGGCAGAGGCTATGAAAAAGCTGATTAGGAGTGAATAGGCTGTAAACAAAGGGTAGAGCTAAAACTCCTTCTTTTACAAAGTGTGTATATGGGCGGGTCCCAGCAATCTTCTTTAGCCCTCAGGCTAAAACTGCTGGGACTATGTGCTGCCTTCCTTGAGCAAAGCCCACTTAAATTTTTAAGACTAGAAAGGCCAGGAAAAACAGAAAAATGGGTTTTAAGTTAGCTCCCTCGCTTTTCTCAGCTGTTTTTGTTGCAGGCTAGGAGCTCCTAAGAGCTCCTTCTCCAGCTGCTAATCAGTTGATTAGGTAAGCCTGGCCCGCCTCTCAATCCACTGAGCCACCTCCTTAAAGTAAAGGGAGGAGGAAATGAGAGACAAAGAAAAAAAAACCCTGTTGACCCCAATTTAAATTAAGGGAAAAAGAGAAGAGAGAAAAGGTGTTTTATACTTACCTGTTCTGGCAGCTGTGTCTTTAAGCCGAGGTATCTGGTAAAAGGACTGAAGGAGTGAGGAGGAAGTGGGGTGAAAAGGCAAGAAAATTCAGGAAATTTATTGAGGTTCAATAAACCTTCGAAGTCTACCAATTGTTGTAGTGAAAATTTCACCTTTTAAGATTGTTATAATATTGAACAATGGCCGCCAAGGAATTTACTTATGAAATTCCTAAAATGAAACACTCAAGTCAGAATGGAGTTTATGGAGGTTTAATCACAATGAGAGTAGGGAAAAGGAGAGGGAGAGAAGGAGAGAGGAGAAAAGGGAAAGGGATTACTCAACCTCTGACCAAGGCAGAGGGAGTTTAGGCCCAAAGGGCCAAGGTGGAAGGAATCAGTCCTTGACTCATGTGACCGATCTGAAAGGAAGCTGTCTTCGGGCCTCCTCCCTGTCCAAGCTCCTCACACGAACTGGCGTCTAGCCCTGTCTACAGGAAGTGAGCAAATTCCAGAGGCTCCTTTCTCCTTCACTTCCTGTGCCTCACAAGTGCCAATGGTGGCTCAGGCTTGGCTTAGGACAGCCCAGGTGGGCAGTTAGTTATTTCTGATTTGTCATTGACTAGCACATGCCCGTGTAGTGTGGGTGTGCACAATTTTTGGGTGCTAGACCAAGATGGAGATTTTAAAATTCACAGGAAAAGAGAGAGGCGGGGCTGCATAAAACTTATATCCTCCCTATGTTAGCACATAATGTGAGAAGGAACATGGGAAGCTGGGAAAGAGAGTTTCTGGGGAGCAATTCTAATTATACAGAAGAATCAAGATGCAGGTGACTCAAAAATCAATCAAAGAGGTAGGGCATCTAGGTGTATCAGGGGATTTTAGAGCCAGGTCTAGAGATAAGAGGTCCTAGGTTAAATCTGAATTAAAACACTTCTTAGTTGTGTGACCCTGGACAAGTCACTTAATCCCAATTGCCTAGCCCTTACTGCTCTTCTGCCTTAGAACACAATATTGATTCTAAAATGGAAAATAAAGATTTTTTAAGTGAATCCAGGGAAGCCTGAAGGGTATAAGTAGTGTTATACAAAGAAAGGTTAAAATGGTCCTTGTCCCTCAAGGAGATTACAAGAAAATCTAATAGATTTTCACTTAATCTCTTTATTTTCTTGTAGCAGTTATATAGTACAGCAAATACCAGTCGGGGAACTTGTTCAAATCTCAACTCAGTTGCTCTGTGTCCCTTGGAAAGTCACCTCACCTCTCTCAGACTTGGTTTCCTTATCTGTAAAAATGAAGGAAGGAGTTTGCACTGACCACTAAGGTCCTTTCCAGCTCAAAATAAAAAATCCCATATAATGGAAATAATAATCCATGCACTCCATAGCTCATAGACTCATTGATAAGAAAATGTTTCATAAGCCTTAGGCTCTATAAGTTCTTGTTTGTTGGGGTTGGAGTTGTTATCTTTAATATTATTATACAACCCACTTCCCCTAACTCCCAAACCACTGCTCTGGCAGATTAAGTTGAAAACACTCAAGAGCAAATTCTCACAGAAGTTGGGTCTTTGCCAAATATCCAGGAGTGGTGTCCCTGGATAATGCCATTATGTCATTGTTTGCCCAACTCCCAGAGGACAGTAAATAAAGATACTAATAAGTGAAGTGGGACATTGAAGCCTCTCAAGGCCCCTCATTCTATTTCCAGGCTTCTCTTTGTCTGGTCTCAAATTTTCCCTCAAGGTCAGACGTTTTCCTTCTGTTTCTGATGCACTGTTGTCAAACTGCCTTTTGGAGATCCTGTAGCATCACATCTTGATTGCCTTTCTTTCCTTTTGTTATTCCTTAATTTGCTTGTCTAGTGTATACCACTGTATAGACATTTCCCTGTACTTGGCAACGGTGACCCACCTTCTTTCTATCTGCTCTGTATATCTTGCCCAGGCCCAATTGTCAACAAGCTACCTCCTCTATTTGACTGTGGGTCCTTATGGAACTGGACTATTTATTTGCCTTTCCATGGATTCAAGTGCTTGGCACAATAATATCTAGCACAGAGTTGGCACTTAAATAAATGCTCAATGACTAAACGACTGAAAAAGAAATGCTTTTAAACAAATCTTGTATTAAATATCATTTGGCAAGGAAGATCTGGTCTCACCAGAAAGGATTTAGTTTAAGTTCCTTCTCTGATAAATGCTAACAGTAAGACCCTGGGCAAGTCACCTAACCTCTTAATGATTCCAAGCAATTCTCTTGGTAAGTTGGAGAAAGGTTCAGCCCTGTATTGTACTAATGAGGAATTTCCTTATCCAGGGCTATGTAACAATGAAATTTCAGGTCCAAGCTCCATTTTACTTAATTGAATGAATAATATCATAGATTAAGAGAAGGAAGAAACTTTAGCCTAAACTCCTTACTCTGCAGATAGGGAAACTGGGACCTAAAGAAGTGACTTGTCTAAGATCACACAAATCATAAGTGGCAGAGCCAAGAATTCAGACCTAGGATGATCTCTAATTCCAAACCCAGTGGCCCATACTACATTCCTAATTGACCTTCATCTGTACCAAACCAAAGCACTTTAGAAACACAAATCATCCACCCCTTCCTGTCTTCTGCAATCTTTCCCTCTGCTTCACATGAAAGTCCCCATGAAAATTCTTGGTCTCTCTGCAGTCATCTCTTTCTCTGGTCTATTCTACTCAGTGAGGAGAGGCAGTTGAAATACGTATAGAGTAAGGAAAGTCAAAGATGGTGCCACTTACCATACAATTGAGGAGAAGCAGGAAATTGGAGAAGTCATTTGGTTTCTATATATTTCCAATGATCCTACTGAAAAGAGACACATTGGAATATTGTGTCTTAAATATTTGCCTACATCCTTGTGTAGGTCAGCTTGCTGGAGGCTACAGATGTCACCAGTTCCTTGATTAACTTATAATTAGAGACTTACATGAACATTCATTTGGTGTTTGGAGAAAACAAGGGAAGACTCAAGTTTGAGGAAGAGATGGTCTGTTTATTACCGTCCCCCAAAATCCATTGCCTACAAACTGGGGGGCTCGTTTAGAATGTTTGGATATATAATGCCAGATCCTACATATTTAAAAGATGTTCCATGGTTGGGCACTGAATGGAGTGCAAATCAGCCACCACTCTTTTTTTAAAAAAACTAATTCAGAGCAGTTAGATGGTACAGTGGATAGAGTACTGGTTCTAGAGTGAGGAACACTCATCTTTCTGAGTTCAAATTCAGTCTTAGACACATATTGGATATATGACATGGGGCAAGTCACTTAACCCTCTTTGCCTCCATTTTTCATATGTTAAATGATCTCAAGAAGGAAATGACAAACCATTCCAGTATCTTTGCCAAGAAAATCCCAAATGGAGTCATGAAGAGTCGGACATGACTGAAATAACTGAACAACAAATTTCACTCATTCATACTTACTGAGCATCATGTGTTTGGCTGCACATTTGACCTAGAAAAATATGGTGTACTGTAAAAAGCACTGAACTATGAATCAGGAAGCTTGGGTTCTAATGCCAGCTCTGCTATGAACTTACCATGACAGTTTGGGCAACTCACTTGCCTATTGCTGTTTCCTATTTTCTTCTTCCATAAAATGAAGAAATGAGGTTTCATCCAATTTTAAAACTCTACAGTCCTAAATTTAAGGTCCGAATTTAATTCTGGGAACAACCCTCAGAGAAACAGATCATACACCAGACTCTCTCCTTCATTTTTTCCTCTTTGATTTGGCTTTCATAGAAATCTATGTTTGTGGGAGAATGATGTATATAGTTGCTACAAAGCAATTCTAGTGGATCCCTACAGCAGGGCTATGGAGAAGAGGAGGAAAAAAGAAGGCTAAAAAAAAGAAGAGAAGGTGACACTAGGAAATATTGGCAAGGTCAACTTAAATGTCTCCAGTCTGATTATTTTAGGAAAGTATTTTTAGAAGACTTAGTAGATTTAGGTAAAGGTATCTTCAAGAACAAGGACTGACTTGATTCAATTCAGTTATTTCAATTTGACAAACCTTGATTAAATATAAGGTCCTGCTCTAGGCTGGAGGCACAAAAACAAAAAGAAATCATCCCTCCCCTCCAGGAGATTACACTCTTCTGTAGAATGTGAGCAAGAAAGATATAGCGCATGTAATTAAATATAGCAAGCAATAGGGAACAAGGAGTAGGACAAAAGATAGATATTGATAAATAATTTGGTGAAAAACTCTAGTAGTAGTCTCTCGGTAGCCGAGGATGACGATTGTGCGTTTTTGTGCACAAAGACACTTGTGTATGAAGACTTAAGTGGAAAAGTCGATGCACAGAGACAGTCCCACTCTCTCGGCGTTGGAAGCCTGGGTCCAGTGGCACGAAGAGTCATTACACCTGGAGACTTCCTCAGCTACATTGGATGGCCATGTTG